>NW_010296185.1:0-16615 GCF_000700745.2 Antrostomus carolinensis | reverse complement strand
TGTGTCCAGTTCTGGGCCCCACCATTCAAGAGGGAGAGGGAACTGCCTGAGAGAGTCGAGCACAGAGCCACAAAAATTATTAAGGGGGTGGAACATCTCCCTTATGAGGAAAGGCTGAGGGAGCTGGGTCTCTTTAGCTTGGACAAGAGGAGGCTGAGGGGAGACCTCATTAATGTTTATAAATATGTAAAGGACGAATTTCAGGAGGGTGGAGCCAGGCTCTTCTCAGTGATGTCCAACAGCATGACAAGGGGCAATGGGTGTAAGCTGGAGCACAGGAGGTTCCATGTAAACATAAGGAAAAACTTTGTAACTGTGAGAGTGACAGAGCACTGGAACAGGCTGCCCAGGGAGGTTGTGGAGTCTCCTCTGGAGACATTCAAAACTCGCCTGGACGCATTCCTGTGTAACCTAGTATAGGTGTTCCTTCTCTTGCAGGGGGATTGGACTAGATGATCTTTTGAGGTCCCTTCCAATCTCTAACATTCTGTGGTTCTGTCATTCTGTCATTCCTTGAAACCTGATAAGCAATACGACTGAGCAAATGGACCCGTTTCTGTGCAGCACACATCTCAAAACTGAAACATTGAGCAGGATACGAAGGTGAATGAATGCCATATCCACAGGATATATTTTAACAGCCAGCTTTACTCGTGTAACAGAGAAAGACTGAATGTCTCAGCTCTCAATCCTCTCATTTTATTTGGAGTTCACGTCAGAAAAGGTCGTTTTGTAAAATATAAACAAATTGCTAACATGGAAAATATTTTGTTGGATTGTCCAAGTTCCTCAAGCCATTCTGGACCATAGGAATATCTTTTCCTACAGACACAAGCCTTAGCTAACTCCTAAGTCTCATTTATACCTGTGGGATATAGTTGATTCCAAAGCCTCATTTATACATCTGGTATATATTTACAACTGCTTCTAAAGCAACAGCAACCAACATGGCTACATTTCTGTCTACCTGCCGTCCCTCCTGTATCACACATACATCCACACAGAGAGAGGGACTGTGTGCCTATCTTCTGCTGTTCCAGACTCAAAAATCATGGCAAAAGTCAGTTCCCATATCTGACAGATGCAGTATGTCAACAGCAAAGTTCAGGCCCAGAATATCAGATGCAATAACTCCCGAAGTTATCTTAGTTATCTACCGTTAACATTTTGAGGCTCTATCAGTTGCAGCCTGGCTCACTGGCTATGCACTAATCTTCCCTGTCAGGGGTCTCTGACCAGACTAATTTTGCATGTGGCAATAACCACGTAATCAATCCATGCCTTTCTAAAGTCCTAATGGAGCACCTGCACATCCAGACATGAATCTTCCTTCTGACATCCTCCACAAACATAAATTACAGGTTTAGTGCACACACCAGACAAGTCTCAGTGACCCCTTGACAGGGCAAACAGAGGTCATGCAACAATCTGATTTTCAGCATCCACTATTTCCACCCTTCCACTTTCTGAATTTTAAAGCCTGTAGCTATAGTTAGTATCACTCTCCAGTCTCACATGAATGTAACTTTGAAATGATGACTGGCTCCTAAGCAGGATAACATAAGCAATGTTTCCATTAGCAAGTACTGCAGTAAAATAAGAGCAGATCTCTAGAATGAAATGGTTCTGAGGACATAAAGTCCATATTACACAGCAAGGAGGCGTAGCTGTGGTCTAGCTCTACTCTGGTCCAATGGACTGGATACACTTTGGTGGCTGGAGTGCATCATTCAGTTTAGTTTCAACTGGAACAAATCCACTTTGTATGCTCCAAGACATTCCTGTGATGTCAAGGAAAGTGTGAGAGGATGATCAGGAGACTGACTTGAAAACCACTAAAATTCTAGTGAGGCCAAAACCATCGTACTCTTGACTAACACTTGATCTGTCAGTTGCCATGTCCATGCAAGAACACTTGCATGTATGTAAGGAACATCTTTCATATCCCAGTTACCTTTGCACCTCAGCCACCTCTTCAAAAATTTGCCATTCAAGGCTCAGAAAGGCTTTCTGCTTTGTAACAGAAAGGCCAAGAAGACAATCAGATGTCATGAACGAAGCCTGTGGATATCAGAGAGGGTCCAGGGTCAGATGCATAATTAATAATCCTTTTTAACTATAACTCTGTAAATTCAACCCAGCTACATAACCAAGGAAGCAATGGGTTAGTCGTTGCTTGGTAGGGCTGATCCACAGCTGTGGCTAGAAATGGCACAAGGTACTAAGCTCACTGATGGACTCGCTGGTCTCACTGACGACACCATTATGGTTCTGTCTCTGCTCAATAATGCATGCTTAGGAAAGGTATCTATGAAACACAGTCTTCCCCTTGTTAAGCTCCTTCCAGTTCCCTGCTACCAGCATACCAGAGGCCTCCTGACCCTGTCATTTGATTTGGGTCACAACAATTAATACTTCCTGATGGATTTAACTTTCACAAGCTTATCTAATCCTTCTTTTAATGTATTTTATACCTCTAGACTTCACTGCCTCCTATATTAATGAGTTTCACAGTTTGCCTATATGCCACATACCTGTTTTTCTTTAAGTATGATGGCAGACAGCTACACTTCCTGGTCCTAATTTGTGTCTTGTAAGAAACAGTACATAATCACATTCACTTTTCCATCTCTATGCTACCTGTGACTTTACAGACTTACTCCACTTAATCTTTTTTTCATACTGATAGCTCAATCTTCATTTCTGTCATCTCAGTATCTTTTCTACCCGTTTCCAATATAGGCTGATCACTTAATCTCCAATCCTTCAATACTGTCAGAGCCTTCTATAACTTTTTGTCATCACCTTCACTGATAATCTGCTTGATTTTCTATCACCACCAAGCTTTTTTGAGCCTTTCTACCAGTTCATTTCTGTTGAAAAGGAACCTGACTGCTAACTTAATTCCTCCGTTCAAGATATCATGCCAGCTATTATCTGAGCCAGAAACACGCACTGCACAGAAAGGAATGCTAAACATAATGCAATGCCAAACAAGTGACCTCACTCCAAGCCTGCTGCCTTTGCCCTAGTCGTATCTACAGTTCTCCTGGTACAGGCAAAGAAAACCTTTGTCCATCTTCCTTGTGCTCACAACACTGCAGCCAAGGGCAGCCCAGCTCACACCGGAGCAGGTCTCCCTGCTGGAGCAGGCTAGAAAACATGAGAGACGGGATGGAGACACCTTCCTCTGAATCCTTCATTTCCCATCAGTGGTGCCTGAGGGAGCAGCACTATTGAGTGGCTCCAGCTCCGCAACAAAATAAACAGAAAGTGACAAAGTGCCTTTGTCCCTCTAGCTGAGAATAGGAAGGAGCAGGATCCCTGCTCAGTATTTGTATGCTGAAGCACAGTCTGAATACACCCAGACCTTGCCCTGATGCAGACATTGGGTCTTGCCACAGCTTCCCTGTAAACCAATCCTCCCCTTTTTCCCCAAAGACCACCTCTGCTGTGCTAAAACCCACACTAGCCACACCATCCTCCTCAGCTGCTTACCCACTCACTATTCTGGAAACTGGAAAGAGCTAACCTATTATGCCAAACCCTATAAAAATCAGTTAACCCTGGCAACGTAAGTCACGCACTGCAGAGTATATTTCTCTTTTAAAGGCTGGGACAGGGCTGGACAGGCCAAACTGGGTAGGGGTTCACTTTACACCATGATTCCCTAGTGAAGAAAGGGGGAAGCTAATATAAAGCAGGGGCGCAGCAGTAGTGAAGCTCAGAGAGGCTGAAAACAACCAGCCTTGAAGTTCAAAACAATCACCTCACAAATGACATTTTCTTCAGACTAGTCTTTGCCAAAGTCCAGTATTTAGTCACTACAGGGAGGTTTAGACTCCCTCTATTTTCTGCCTGTGACTTGCTGTCCTGGTTTTTAGCTGGAACAGAGCTGGGTTTCTTTTTAGTAGCTAGAATAGTGCTGCATTTTGCTCTCAGCCTGGGATTTGTTTCAAGAGAAACACTGATAACACACCAGTGTTTGCATTTTTGTCACTGGAAGTGAAGGACTTCATGTTCTGTTAGACCACAAGTGCAAGATCTAAGGGGGTGAGGAATATTTAAATTAATAAGCTAAATTGGTGTTTGGGTATGCCAATGGAATATTCCACATCATATCACGTCATGTCCAGTATATTAGTGAGGGTCTCTTCCTCTTTTAGCTCTCTGACTTTCACTCGGGCTCTCGCTCTTCCAGGACTGTGGTTTCAGTTCAGGATTGTCGCTCCTCCGGGATCATTATCTGGGAATGGGTCGGGCTTGGTCAGTGGGTGGTGAGCAGTTGCACTGGGTATCACTCATTTTCATATTTTGTTACTGTTATCATTATCACTACAATTTTAATATTAGTATTATTTTAAGTTTTATTTCTATTATTAAATTGTTCTCATGTCAACCTGCGGGTCTCCTTACCCTTGCCCCTAAATCCTCTCCCCTATCACCTGGGGGTGGCAGGGAAGTGGGTAAATGGCTGTGTTGGTTGCTAGCCAAATGCTAGCCCAGTGAAACCATCACAGTCATTAGTGGAACTATCACACTTGCTTAGAGAAATATTCAGTATCTTCCCCTTTATACCTTGTCTTTCTGAATGACTGAACAGGGTCACTAACTTACCAACTGAGAAAAGACAGAAAAGAAATAAATTATCTCAAGGCAGACCTGAGGGGGGCACAAAAAATTTTTTTTAAAAAAAGCCAAACACTATTTTCCATTAAAATATTGTGGTTGCTAAAAGAGGAACTATGTTGGTGTGAGCCAGAGAAAGAAACTTTCAAAAAAGTACATAAACATTTCTATAGCTAAATCATTCTTTGAATAATACTAAGAGCAGAAAGGGTTAAAAAAGCAGTTCTTGTGTCACTCTAATGTGTTTTTTGGAAAAGTAAACTCTTATCCTCCAAGATCTTTGTAGACACAAGCAGAAACGTCATATGCAAACTTTTGCTACTTCCCCTCTTGTGTTAGGATGGTTAAAAAGTTCAATCATTACACTTAACACAGTGCTGGCTTTTTCATAACTAATATATCTACTGATAGGCTATGGAAATCACTGACATATGCGTAAACATGCAAAAACAAATAACTGAGTGTCACAGAGGACCAGATATCCCTGCTGTCAAGGTTAGTGAAATCTGTGAGCATCACAGAGGTGAGACATTCAGATCTCCAGGGATCAAGATTAAAGATGGTATTAGCTTCAGAAGAAGCAGAGCATCTTGTTTTTCAGCAGGTTTACTGCCTAAGATGCTGCCCTAGCAACTGATGCACGGTACAAAAGCATCAGAGAAGACAGAATTAAAATCTGAAATGATAAGCGAGTAATGGACAATATAGGAAAAGAAGGAAAACAGAAATTATCTTTTCCTTGCAAGCATTTAACTACTCAAGGATCTCTGGAGGTGCAAACTCCTGGTTCTCAACTTTTTGACTAATTAATTTTTTCTTATTCTAAAAACTTAATTTTAATCAGCTCCCAAGCTGAGCTACTACAAAGAGTTTTTATTTTCATTCTCTCTTTACTATATGTAAAAAACATTGGTTTCAAAAACATGTGCTCATCAAAAATAATGAGTGATTTTGATACCACTTAAATATATTCAGGTGACACACAAAAAAGGTGTTAGGTTTTTGCCATGATTGAGTTGCTTAATATCAAAACAGAAAAAGCCATATATTTATATATATCAGAAACCTTCCAAGTCAATTAAGTCTTGAAGTCACTAGTGTTTAGAGACCGAAGTCCTTTGACAGACTAGTGCTCACAACAGTTGCCACAAAATACTTTTTATAGTTGTCTTCATTGCTTTTTCTTGCTTGGAATTTTTCATTCCATAAACTACAGTACAGAGTGGCATGTGCAATACAGTCAATATTGCAGCAAAATGTGAAAAATAATTGTCAATTTATTGCTTACATTTACATAGCTGTTTTAGCCCCCAATTAGGATGTTCAGAGTTTTAAATAAGCACATATTGACCTAGAGGTTTACTTCTATAGGTGATCTTCAGCAGGTGAAGAATGTCACCATGTTAGGGTTATCTGGTTTACTACCACCATGGAACACGACCTAACGTGACTGAGTTGTACACTGCTGCAAATTGAAAGTCTGTCTGCTCAGCAGAAATTTTCCAGCAGTTAAAGTCAACTGAATTATTCAATTCCACCTGTACTTACAGATTTGTACATAATAATTGTAATGAGTATCTGGCATTCCAAAAAGTATCTTTCAACTTGGCATTTTGGGGTCTAAAAATACTATTTCTTCCCACATGTTGGGAGCTATTGTCGTGTCCATCACAAGGATTAAGAAAGGGAGACCAACAAAGGGAATCTGAAAAAGTTATAGGGACAGAAAAACAAGTCAGCACCTTCCCTGATAAATCACAAATACACTGCTCTGGATCTTCAGTGATCTCCTCCTCAACAAACAGCTGCAAAATTCTACAGCAAAAGTTGTGCCTCACTGTACCTCTAATGGAAGGCTGACATAGAAGATAATGGTTTACTCTAGGTGACGCTTACTGGATTAGCATGAATACTTTAATCTCTGTGCTCTAGTTCTTCATGTAAATAAGGACTGAATAAAAGGGTATTCCAATACCTCCCCATTTCTTAGACAACTCTGAAAACAATTTTATTCAATATAGTTAGAAGTGAGAAAGAAGCTTTGACGAAAACTCCACAAAGAGGTTACAGGTTGTTTTTACACCATTTTATGGTGTGTGGAATATCATATTGTACAGTAAACAAACAGTAAATGAAAGAAAATATTACAAAGCTGAATGCTTGTTGACTATTGTTCTATACAGGGATTAAAGTAGGAAGAAGTGGACAAAGCAACGTGCCATTAATTAATTTAAGACTTTTTACTGAAAGTGTAGGTAAAGAATTCATATACATAGGGGCTAATTTAAGACTGTCTTTTTCTAACTTCACATAATACTTTGATAATGATCATTAAAGAAAGACTTTTCTTCTTAAGTGGAATACACATTGAGGTTTGAAAGACAATCTCAAAGGTTTCCAACTGTTCACTTCACACAAGTTCTATCTAAAATATTACTTACATTTCCTTAGACTCACCATTTCTTAAGCGTGTGTTCAGTCATTTTACAAATTTCTGAAAGCTGTATGGTATATAAAAGCTATAGAAAAACCTGCAAAAAATACTCACAGTCATTGAAAATTAATGTTATTCTTTTCCTAAGTCATTTCTAAAGCATTTATTAGGACTCTACATTTAAAGGCAGAATTATTTCTGCTTACTCAAAATGAGAAGTTAAATAACTTCAACACTGAAACATTAGAAAGCCAAAGGATCTGGGGCTTCTCAGAATTTCCATTTGTATATATCCATACAAAGCAAGATTAGAAGATAAATTCAGAAAAGGGACAAAGTTGGACATGACTCTATGCATGTATGTTCACTGCACTGGAGCACAGTAGGAGCTCCACCTTCTCGCAGAGATACACTTGTATTAGCAATAGGAATGACATATTCAACCTCCTAGCTTCCAGCCAGAAAAAAATGCTGTTGAACACAACTGGTAGATACTTAATCACGAGTTACATGCAGCATATTTGAAATGTAGTTGTGTAGAATTAAGCCTACAACAGAGCAAATAATGACTAGCATTTGGAGTTGCAGTTCACGTTAAAATGTCAGAGGAACCAACAGGAACAGAAGGTAATTGGTACCACGGCACACTGAGCCTTCCACGCCTGCTACGGGCATGTAGCACTTCATTCGCTGGTCAGCAAGTGTTATTCTGTCTAAGTTAGTAGCCACAGTTATCACAGGTGATTAAATCCATATTTTCCAAATGAAACAACAACAAAAATCATGCTTAAGAATATAAAGACAGTCAGATAATGTCTGAATCCCTTAAGAAGCAGTGAAAATCTCAGCACTGCCTTGAACAATATAAGCTCTTTTTGTATGCAATTTAACATGCTTACCCAGTCTCTTCGCTGATGTGCTGTGGTTGGTTTTGTGAAATGTAGACAAGACATTGATGTTGCTGTCAATTTTTCTTGTTCCCTTTCATGTTATTCTTCTCCTTCACTTGAATTCAATGGAGGGAAAAAAGCCCTTAGAGACAAGTATCTGCCGGCTTTATGCTGCGAATCCTACAAATGGAGCTCCAGGCCCTGTTGTTAACATCTTCTCCTGCCAATTTTCTCTACAATCTGTTTTGTCAATTTAAGAGACCATTTTATGTTTGAGCAAGTAAACAGGTTGAACAACTGTGCCAATAGCTTCCAAACACGGAGCCATGGCTCAGTGTCTGTTAGGGACAGTTTCTAATTTCAGGTGTGCAGATGTGCTCAAATACAGTAGCAACGTCGCCTGTTTCCCCCTTTAGTTGCTACATGAAGACATATTTATATCATGTCTGAGGTAGTACTCAACTCCTTATCATTTGTGTCTTTCTCCAGCAAAGAGACGTTTAGTTGATTAAAATTATGAGGGAAATCCTGTCCTCCGCTACTTCCTCTGAAGCTGTATAAATTTAACCAGAGGCAGAATGCGACCCTTGATACTTAAAAAAAACATGCACCTTATTTCATTAAAGACAATGAATACATAGCCGTTCTCAGTCAAATCCACATACACTGCGTTTGAGTATTCAACAAGATTCTCATTTATAAGAAAATTATATTGTACATTAAAAAAAAATATCTAAAGAAAGTGTAATTTTACATAATAATTCAATGAATTTTTAAAACACTGTTTCAGACAAATAAGCGAAAAGCTCTGTTAATTTACTTCTTGGTAAAAAAATCCACTGGCTGGCTTTATTTGTAGTTTTACCAAAATCAGCTGGATTTCTTGCTTTTTCTCTGCATCCAATACAGGCTTCACTAACTTCCATGTAGAGTTCAGCTCCCGGTATATGGGGGAGGAACCCTCATCCCCCAGGAGTCACTCAGTGACCTCCTCTTTACTAACTCTACTGTCCTTCTTAACTTAAGGTCTTCACCAAAATAGGATACTTTTGAAATGTGCTTTGTAAACCAAATTTAATTTGTTTGCTTATTTTCCTTTTTTACCTTAAGGTATAGTTTTCATTTCATATACAATCCAAACCTTCTGGGAAATGAGTGACATATATATAAAGGAACTGCATCACCCCATTTTGCTAGCTCTTAACGGAGACAAGGGCACAGATGTGTGCTGCTTCTTGCTCGCACATGACTTAAGTTCATAACAGCATGAATGTGGAAGTGAGAAATGCTTACACAGGCTCTCAGTGTAATGAGGGTAACCACTATGAAAGCTTCCATGCACCCTTCCAGCCATATAACCAAGCCAGCAACCTGTACTATCCAAGCACTGGTCTCTATCTTAATGAAAGCTTCTCACTCCATCAATTCGTATGGACACTTGTTTTGCTTTATACTTTGCAGACATTTAACAGGAACAGATTTAAGAAAGAGGAACTTATTTCACATAGGATAAAACATGCTTCAAGCCATGTATCTAGGCATAAAAGTGCAGTGGCAGTAAGCTGCATCTCATTGCTGCAAACTGCTGCAAATGTTCTACTTCCCCAAAGGAAATATTCTTAGATTGAGTTCTCACTTCTTCATTTAGCTATGTGCCCTGATAGATCAATAAATAGACTTTTGCCATCTTCTTTAATTATTCTGTTCTTTCTGCCACCTTAATTTTTAACTTGTAAAATCAGTTTACAGTTAACTTACTGGCAAAATCACCTATAAAAATACACGGTTATTTTTTCATTTTGAGAATATTTGCATTCATATGAAAATCCTCTCAAAGTTCAAGATGGACAAAAAACACTGCAAGGTCTTTTAACATTTCTCTGTGTGAACAGTATAAATTGTGTGCATATTAACTACATTCAATGGCAAAAAACACTGACATCTGCACCAGAAGTGACAGAAATTTTATATTCTAAATAACTGAAAAAAATACTAATTAATTATTAAAATACTTATAAACATATTTTTATAATCCTTATAAGCTGTTTCATACATATTAATTTGTAAAAAGTATTTAAATTTTAAAATGCCTGCTCAGCCATGCAAAGGGTGCTAAAAATCCTGCAAAATCATCAGTAAAAAAAACCATGCTTATTTTATGCAGCCTTCCATACATCAATCTAGACTAGCATGCTATGCCTTTCAAGATAACTCAGTGCTAAGAAGCTGTAACAGTTGTAGTTTGGGGCAGCCGAACCTGAATGTCCCAGAGAGGCTTCTTGATTCTTTCTAATGAGCATGTTGTACATCTGCAAAATTAGGCTTTTAATACTGAAAAACATGAGACATTGGGGTAAATTTCATTCTTTTCTAAGAAACTTCATACTGGTCCTAATACATCCACTGAGCCACAACATAAATTCCACAAGTTTGGTCTAAATCTTCAGAGGCAGGATTGCTGGTGGCAAAATAGCAACCAAAATCCAACCCCCTCCAGCAATGTACTCTCCTCTCACACCCCTCACTATCTTTTTTCCTTGCAAGATTTATACTGATAGCATGAGAGATTCTTTAAAAAGTCAGAGCACTTGATAATATTTATGTATGGTGCAAAACTTAATATCAGGACAAAAAGACAATATTTTACAAAGATTTCTGCTAAACACCATCTATTATCATTTGGTTTATTTTGTTAATTATCTTCATCAAGAATAGCTGCACATTAACTGTGCTCACTTACCCCTTCAATGAAGTTGTTACAATTTTGTGTCAAATAGACTCTTTGAGAAGTTTCTAATTCTTCAAGGCGATATCAAAACAAAACTGAAAATTAAATATATATATTAGTATTCTTCCATTTTGCTATATATGAAAAATAAAATTATTATTTTGGAATTATTAAAGTGCTTACCTTTCAGTGTCTTGAAACCTTAATTAGATCCTTAGTCCATGATGTATACTGTTTATCTGATAAATACAGAAACTACTCTATGTGGAATGCATTTCTATAATACAAGAGTTTTCTAATTAGATTAAAGTTGTGGCCTATGCAGAATTATCTTTCTAGGATATAACGTTACAAATCAAATTATTAATTTAGTGTAAGCATAAATTAAATGCAAATTCTTTTACAACTAATATTTTAAAATTTCATTTTATTCTTCAATATTAATTATTTCTAATAGAGTCCATGACCTGGAATGTCTGTGAGCTACATACATCAAGAAAAGAAAACAACTCTGTATTGTTAAGACTGAATGGAACAACTCTGTATTTTCAAGACTGGATGGAACAAATCTTTATTGATTTTTAAGACCGGGTAGTTAGGAATGAAGAGACAGGAGTGCTACATCCCATCACCACGGAAAAAAAACTGGGGGGTTGCAGGGGGAAAGAAAAACATTTTTCACATTTAAAAAGATATATCTGGGTCTGAAAAGGCAGGTAGATACCTTTGGTTTAGGAGAATCATAAATTGTGCAACAAGGTCTTCTGCTAGAAGAGAAACCCTCTTGTCCCACTCAAAAACAGAGATGGGAAGAAAACTCCCATTTCACAAAACTACTTGTTTGTTTTTATTTTCCCGCTTTCTCACAACAGAAAACCTAATATGCTTTGAACAAGAGAGAGAAAGAGTATCCAAGTGAGCTGTGTCATACTATGCTATATTCTGATCTTGAGGACACTGGGCTCGCAATTCCTAATTAAATTTCTTGGCGTGCCAATAGCCAAAACTGAGTACCATAGGCCTGCTGTAGGGTACTCCTCTCAACCTCTCCTAACAGAGCAGACCCATGCAAGGGATTAAGTATTCATCAAAGCATTGCTCCTTTCAACTCCTTGATGCGTTCCAGAACTACCCCACACAAAAGAATCACTCTTGCTCGAGGAAGCTATGTAGGTCATGAAAGGACCTAATTTAAGTTCCTGGTCTGAATAAAAAATGCAGCTGATTAAAACCAGGGACTCACTGAAGTTTCCCAGATCCCAAATGGAAGTCTTAATGGCCATGCTTTTTGCCACTCTGAAGAATACATCTTTCTCTCTCACGAACCAGAAATTTCAGTTAGCACCAGCATTAACATAAGATATGAGCTTTTGTTCTCATCTTATCTATGCACAGGAGCATTTGCACAGCTTTTAAATTAACTGTCCTTCTCCCCATTAGCCAAGGCTCCAGGAAATGAGCCCCAGTTTTTCACCTCAAATACCAGGTCTGGACGTCAAAATCTGAAGCGAATGCTTCAGCAAGAACAGTACATCTCCATTGCTGTGATAAACTAGTATTTTTCAGTGACTTTTTTTTTTTTTTAATAACAACCCAACCTCAAAAAAGTTTTTTCTTTCAAATAAATGAACTCCATCATTTTCTTCCAATCATACTTACACTGGGTGCCTCTGATACCGTGCTGTTACTTTATTAATACGAGGAATGATTAAAAAAAATTTTCACAAAATAATCTACGGAGACAAGTTCTCTCAGCAGAAGAATAATCAGGAGGGAAGTGAGGACAAGCTAATGGTATTGGTTCTGTATCATTTCTAGCTCCCTCTAGTTCTTACCTACTTCATGCATATCGTAACTTGCACTATGTATGACCCAATATTCCAACATGCAGCGAGTTAAACATGCTACAAGGGAGTACAATATAAATAAATAGCTTTCCCAGTGAAAACATAAATCAGGAAAAGTCACATTTTTAAAAATCCCACGCCTGAAAGCATTCTGCATTCAAGTTCTAAGCTAATGATACACATGGCTAAGTTCACCATTCCTTTCTCATCTTGCAGAACATTGTCTTGCATGTATTTTCTTTTAAAACTCAGTATCAAAATTTTATCTGCTTCAAAAAACTCCATCTTGTCAGTTATGCTAATTTTGACAGCCCCTGCTAAAAAAAAGACAAAACTTTATAGCTTATATAATTTATCTAGTTTACGTGTAAATAAAAAGTTAGAAAAGTATTCTTCCTTGCTGGCAAATCTACTAAAATGCAAAAAGTGTCAGACCATTTTAGTATAGGAAATAGTTTGAGCATACTTGCTGAAAGCTGGAGAGGTGAACACACATTGCCAATGTGCTGTACAAGTCCAAGGAATAGTTACACACACTTCAAAATCTGACATACACAAATCCGTCACCAAAATCAGATTCTTCACTCTCACAGACTTCATCAGAAACACCAACAAACACGCCTTTTCTTAGACACACTATTTCTCCACCTACAATCACGTTAGGTGGCAGTCACATACATTACTGATTTGTTCCTGAGTCCTTTTCAGTCTTTGTAACTCCGGTGTGTCGGTCACAATACTGAACCCTCTTCCTTTGCTTTCTTCAAAGTCCCTTTTGTATTTTACCTACAGGATAGAAAATACAGAAGAACAGGGTTTTTTCATTTTCCACAATGTGCCCCTAGCAACATAGCAATTCCTTTTTACTGGAAATAAAGCATTTGTGAAAAGCTTTCAGCTCTTAAAGGAGAAGCTGTCTTCATCCACGAGCAGAGATAAGCAGAAACTGGACAAAATTCCCCAGCCTCCTCCAGGGGTACCAAGGAGGGTTCACCTCCACGTGTACTGTGGAAAGATTACTCTTCGTGGTCATTTCATTCTCAGAGCAGTAACCACAGAACTACAGATGCCAATACAGCATCAAGCAAGCACTTATTTTCACATAAAAATTAGGTGTAACTAGATCTGGAGGTCTTCTAATACACAGCTTCAGATTTCAGCCTCTCTTCACGATGAGTCTACCAGCCTTTTCCCCAGTTGAAATATAAATTACACATTAAGAAAATGCTGCATGAAAAGAGTATTTAGAAGACTGCAAAGTCAAACATTAGTAAGTTAGGGAATGGCTGCCTGTACAAGTTTAATTTTTCCCTCTTGCACATATGCATTCGAATATTGCCTTTAATCAGGTACTCATATATTACTCTTTGACAAGGCCCCCTGCTTTATTCTGTACACAGAAGAGATGATTCCATATGTTGTTGTATCCTGTTTTGGACCAGACTATTCAAATATGACCATCAAGGTAGGGATACTAGTTTCCTCAAGAGCTTTTTTATAGCTCTAACCACAGTCATTAATCAATCTTCATAATGCACCCTGGAAAGTAGGAATGGCATTACCCGTACTTCTAGGGCAACCTGCAAACTGAGGTGAAAAAAGCTTAATTTCCAAAAACCTACAGGGATCTCAAGGTGCTCACTCTTAGATTCCTAACATTTGAATCTGTTCAAATTATGGACATAAGTTACTTGTACAAATACCCAGTACTTCTGCAAATCAGTCCTGGGGATCTCAATTTCAACATAAAGAAACAGGATGAAATCTGCAAAATCTTAAGTCACTATTGAGCAACAGACAAAACTTTGAAGGAAAGACAGAGTTGGGACCCAGGTATCCACGGATGGGTTCAGCTACCTTACCCATAACTTCCTTTTACTTCCTGTGTCCCCTATTTTATTCATTACACACATACAGATTTTGCAACACATGGGAGAGCAGTAGTACAAAAAGCTGTATTCTCCTTTACACAACTGATAACCAGAAAACATCCAGCTTAGGCTCCAAACTTTCAATTCAGGGTTGGCTTAGGCTTATTTCACCAGCAAGCACTTAATGTTATGATGGTGATGTACAGGAAACAGTATGCCTAGATCACAAAAGTAAAGTTTCACAAGGCTATAGAATAGTTTGTCCTCCCACCCTAATCCTCAATGTGTATGTTAATAATCTTTGCTTTTTCTTTAAATGCAGTTTTAGTGTACATTGTTTTCACTGAATATAGTTCACACATACGCACATCATACAAATCCTTGAAACACTGCAGTAAACGACCACAACAAACTACCACTTTTCCTGTGTTACACCTTTAGAGCTAGCTGAAATTCATACATGATCGACCGTGGATTTCAGTATATTCTTTTCACAACACCCTGAGACTGAGGAAACAGTGCTTCCACTCGGGCTTTTGAAGAAAGCATGGGCTGGTGACACCTACCTTTCTGGTAGAATCATAGAATAGAACCACAGAATTGTTTTGGTTGGAAAAGACCTTTAAAATCCGCAAGTCCAACTGTAAACCTAACATTGCCAACACCATCTCTAACCATATCTACAGATCTTTTAAATACCTCCAGCGATGGGGACTCCACCACCTCCCTTTGCAGCCTGTTCCAATGCTTGACAACCCTTTCAGTGAAGAAATTTTTCCAAACATCTAATCTAATCCTCCCCTGGCACAACTTGAGGCTGTTTCCTTTCGTCCTAACACTTGTTACTTGGGAGAAGAGATCAACATCCACCTTGCTACAACCTCCTTTCAGGTAGTTGTAGAGACTGATAAGGTCTCCCCTCAGTCTCCCTTTCTCCAGGCTAAACAACTCCAGGGCTACTGGCAAAAGACGGGACACACCTGTCTCAGAAGGGGAAAAGGATCCTGGGGCAAGAATTAGTGGGGCTCATTGACAGAACTTTAAACTAGATTGGAAAGGGGAAGGGCCCTTCCAATCTTCACCCTTCAATCTTCACCCTGCCCTTCAATCCGG
The DNA here is from genome assembly GCF_000700745.2 of Antrostomus carolinensis. Classification (NCBI taxonomy): domain Eukaryota; kingdom Metazoa; phylum Chordata; class Aves; order Caprimulgiformes; family Caprimulgidae; genus Antrostomus; species Antrostomus carolinensis. Next base: position 1,103 of record NW_010296185.1, on the reverse strand, counting down.
TTACATATATATATATATAACTGGGCCTGCTAAAAATAACCCCAGGGGGAGCATGCCTGATCAGCACCACAATGGGATTGCAGCTGCTCCAGCCAGCAAGTCAAAGTCAACTTCACTGGGGGCCCAACTTAAATGCCTCTATGCTAATGCACATAGCATGGGGAATAAACAAAAGGAGTTGGAGATGTGTGCACACCTGCAGGGTTACAACCTGATTGGCATGACAGAGACATGGTGGGATGGCTCCTATGACTGGAGTGTTGGAATGGAAGGATACAGGCTCTTCAGGAAGGACAGGCAGGGGAGAGGAGGAGGGGTGTTACCCTCTGTGTCAACAACCAGATGGAGTGTATGGAGCTCCACCTGGAGATGGATGAGGAGCTAACCGAGAGTTTATGGGTCAGGATTAAAGGGAAGGCAGGGAAAGGCGATGTTACAGTGGGGGTCTGCTACAGGCCACCAGACCAGGGAGACCAAACAGATGAGGCCCTCTCTAGACAGATAGGAGTAGCCTCATGTTCACAAGCCCTGGTCCTCATGGGGGACTTCAACCACCCCAATATCTGTTGGAGGGACAACACAGCAGACCACAAACAATCCAGGCAGTTCCTGGAATGTGTAGATGACAAATTCCTTCTTCAAGTGGTTGAGGAACCGATAAGGAGGGGTGCCATGCTGGACCTTGTTTTCACCAACAAAGAGGGTCCCCTCTTCAAGACTGTTAGCACTGCCCCTTCCACAAGCAGTAAATACACATCCATATCCATTTTATGTATTTAAAGAATATGAATGCAGAGCAGACTTTGACCTCTTCAGGGACCTGCTTGGTCAGGTGCTGTGGGATAAATTCCTGGAGGGAAGAGGGGCTCAGGACAGCTGGCTTATACCCAAAGATCTGATCTCCTCCAAGCCCAGGAGCAATGCATCCCAACAAAGAGGAAGGCAGGCAAAACAGCAGGAGGCCTGCATGGATGGACAGAAAGCTTCTGAACAAACTTAAGATCAAAAAAGAAGCCTATAGAGGGTGGTAGGAAGGACAGGTAACCTGGGAGGAACAGAGAGAAATTGTCCGAGTGGCCAGGGATCAGGTTAGGAAAGTCAAG
>NW_010296184.1:0-788 GCF_000700745.2 Antrostomus carolinensis | reverse complement strand
AGCTCAGCAGCAGCTTTCAAATTCTTATCTGAAGGTTATTGATTCAAACGGTATAGGCCTTTCATTTTTGTGATTGGTGGAGGAATGAGAAACAAGAGCCTACAACTGGAGCAAGACAGGTTCCATTTTTCTCCCCTCAGGACAGCCAAGCAAGAGAAGAAGGGTGCCCAGGGGGCTGTGCAGACCCCATGCTGGCAGGCTGGCCTGAATTGACTGGCTGAAGCCTTGAGCAAGCTGCTGTGATCCCAGAGCTGGGGCTGCTTGGAGGAGGGTTCTGGAACAGACATGTATTGAGGTCTCATGCAAGATGATTCCTTTGACTTCCCTGTCATGGAGACAGAGCTGGAAGAGGGCCCTGCTGGTCCATCAACAGCTCTGGTGTGGAGCAGAGGATTGCAGGCTACTTTGCATGGCTACCTTTACTTCTTAACCAGGCCCTGATTGCCCTAATAAGTCTGAATGGCCCTGACCAGCCTTCATGCAGGGCCTCCACCTCCACCTAAAGGTCCAGGAGCTCTATTTACATTCAGTTCCAGGCATTTACTCTCTTTCCAAGCTATACAGTTAGAGTCTTGGTCTCTAGCTCAGCCGTGCCTATGGCTCTGCCAATGGCTATGCCCAGCCAGAGACCCTTGATACAGACGCTGATGTGCAGATGGATGTTCTGATTTGACCTCATCTGTGTGTTGTCAGTCTGGACCTGCCTGGTGCTCACTGATGTGATTTTCACTCTGACCTAAGCATTGATTTCCTGCCTTGCAGCTGTCCCTTTGCCATTGTGACAATAG
>NW_010296183.1:0-734 GCF_000700745.2 Antrostomus carolinensis | reverse complement strand
AATAAGGTGCATAAGTTATTTTGTTTATGTGGATAGATTATGTTAGTTAGATGCAGAGATTATGTTGTTTATGTACATAAATTATGTTAATTAGTTGTGTGAAGTATGTTAGTTAGATTTGTTAATTTTTTTGGTTTTGTGTATAATATATGTTAATTACATGTATTAGTTTTGTTCTTGGTTTGCATAAGTCTTGTTAGATGTGTTGATTATGTTATTTTTATTTTGAAATTATGGTGCATAGATTGTGTTTAGTTGTGTTAATAATTTATGTGAATTTTTTGTAGATGTTCTGTTAATTTCATGTGTTAGTTATGTTAATTATGTGTTGAAGATGTTGTAATTAGGTATGTATATCATGGTAATTGGTGGCATTAGTTATCTTAATTAAGTGTAAAAAAGTGTGTTTTTTGGGTTTTGAAATTTTATTAAATATGTGGATGAGTCATGGTAATTGTATGTGTAAAGTGTGTTAAAGATGTGTATAGCAGTGTGGTAATGATGTGCATATGTTATGTTAGTTTTGTGGATTGTTTAGTTTATGGTATTTATAGTAGTTTTAGTGTATATGTTAATTGGGTTAGTTTTGTAGATTGTGTTAATTGGATGTTTTATGTAAGTTTTGGTAATTATATTAGTTGTGTAAGTTGTGGTGAGTTGGTTTTTTTTGGAAATTCTGGTACTTAGTTTATTTGTGTTAATATAGGTGTAGTGGATATGTGGTAATTAGTGTA
>NW_010296182.1:0-11407 GCF_000700745.2 Antrostomus carolinensis | reverse complement strand
CTTCCAACCCCAACATTCTGTGATTCTGTGTAACTTGGCATCGTCACATAGTGTCTCCAGTGGCTCAAACCCACATTTCTATTAGGGAACACGCAGGCTTGTAAACCATTCCCTCTCCAAAACATCATCCCTGACCTTCAGCAACTGGAATTACTGTTTTTAATCTTCAGGTAAGCTTTTCAGTGGAGATATTATACACTGGTAAATAAAATGTCTTGGAAAGTGAGTAGATAACAAAAGGAACAGAAGTGAGTAACTGCTATGAAATGCCTCTCCTGTTTTAATGAAACAAACAATTGCAGCTCTTCACCGCACTTCATCAGCAACAGATTCTTATCGTGAACACGGAATGATTTGGGACTCAGTCACTGCAAATGAATAAACTACATGGAGATTGCTTTCCATAATAACGGAAAACAAGCAAATAAACAAACTGCCACTCACACTTACATGGCACAAAAGTTTTCAACACCCTCTCTACTTCTAATCATGTCAGAAAAAAGCCACGTTTCACATCAGAAGTCACACAGGTTGAATGGAGAAGGAAGCAGGGCTGTTTCCCTGCATGCTAAAGAGAGATAAGTGACAGTCCCTGCCCTGGGCGAGGTGCTGGAGGGCTGCAGTATTTCCGTACACAACAGAATTATATATGTCATTTTTCACATAAAAAGTGGCGTTTACCAAGCGAACAGCAGACACCCTGATAAAGGGCAGTGAAGCTGGATGAAAGGAGAAACCAGAAATCTTGAGGAAAGCTTCACCTCAAACTGCTGCTACTTGGGGAGCCCTCCTACATCCCAAAACGTGATAGATGCACACCCCAGCTGCCAAGCTGAGCTGCAAACTGGCAAGAGGTTTGGCTCCCCTCCCAGTTGATAGCTGACCATTACTGGAGTCAGGAGAGACCAAGGAGTCGCAGTTCCTCAACTACCCGGTGGTCCTAAATGAAGGGAAAGGACACTTAGGGGTGACAACTGGAAAAGTCAGCAAAAGCCAGCATAAAAAATACACATACTGTTGATGTGAGTGGCAAGGGATGCAACAGAGATCATGGTTTGAGCTGCTCTCACCTAACCCTACAAACACCAGCATACTGGTAAGCATCTGAAGATGACGTACCACATGCAGCTGGACTAGAGCGAAGCAGACTCCCCAGTGAAAGGAGATGCTCATGTCAGAGAGATGAGTCCCATTCCGAATCCAAAGGAGCCACCTGTCCTGGTTTCAGCTGGGACAGAGCTGATTTCTCTCTCAGCAGCTGGAACAGTGCTGTGTTTTGGTTTCAGTCTGGGATTTGGTGTGAGAAGAATCCTGATAACGTACTAATGCTTTTAATTGCCATGGGAAGGACCTCCCCGTGTTCTGTTGGTCTGCAGGTGCAGAGGACTGGGGGGAGAGCAGTAAAATCAGCAAAGCCAAATTGGCATTTGGATATGGCGACAGGATATTCCATATCATTCAACACCACATTCATGATATTAATGAGGGACACTGGAATGCTCACCCTCTTGGGCTCTCTCTCTCTCTTATCTCCCAGGATTGTGGTTTCGGTTCAGGATTATCGCTCCTCCAGGATCGTTATCTGGTCGGCGGGTGGTGAGCAATGGCACTGGGTATCACTCATTTGCATATTCTATTATTACCATTATAATAATTATTATTTTAAGTTTTATTTTATTTCAGTTATTAAATTGTTCTTATCCCAATCTACAAGTCTCCTTACCCTTGCCCCTCCGATTCCATCCCCTATTTCTGGAGGGGTGGTGGAGAGTGAGCGAGTGGCTGTGTGGTGTTTGGCTGCCAGCCCAGTTAAATCACCACACCACCATTTCAGAAAAAGGAAGGGAATTTGCAGAATTGGTCCCTCTCAGCCTGCCTCCCTCACAAGAACTGAGCAAGGTTGCATCTAAAATTATATATAGAATGATCTACAATAATCTAGAATCAATCAAATAACTGCTGGCCACACCACCACCTCCTTTAGGTGACAATCGCTTTTAATCAGTTCTAAGCACAAACTGCACCTTAATCAGGATCCTTAAAGGGCTTATCTCCACTGGATAATTTCATCTTGACTTAATTGACTGCCAGTCACCTAGAAGTCACTGACACATTGAGTCACCATCCCTGGAGGTGTTTAAAAGATGGGGTGCTCGAAGATATGGTTTCGTAGTGGACAGGTACAGTTGGACTCAATGATCTCAGAGGTCTTTTACAACCAGGAGATTCTATGGTTCTATTTGTGAAGGCTAGTTTGGACAATTTCCAAACACCTCTGGTTTGCCTCTGAGATCAAACTACAGTAATGTTAGCTTGGCTCAAACCTGTAGCTAGTGTCCAGAACTGCCTTTAAAAATGTGCCAACCATCTGAAGCTCTGAAGCTCATTGCTGACCAACCACAGCTCAACCTGCCCCCGTAGTCAGCACTACAGTGTGGGCTGCATCCTACTACCAGCCTGCTATGCTAATCCAGCTCCTTTTTCTCTCTTCTGCTAAATCTCAAGTCTTAAAAGCTTTCTGTCAGGAACAAAAATACTAAATACTGCTCTTTTTTTGTTTTTTTTTTTTTGGTTGTCAATGTCCTGGTTTTGCTGGGATAGCATTAATTTTCTTCTTAGCAGCTAGAATAGCCGTGTCATAGGTGCTGTTGTTTCAAAAAGGTGGTGTTTGAGTTAAAAACCTGAAACAAGTTTCTGCCATGTTCTAGAAATGGCATCAAGGTCCTGGAAGTGATCCAGGCAGACTGAGCAACTGTCAATGAAGATCTCGTTTATTCAGAAACAGTCTCTGTCAGAAGGACGAGTTATCCCTTGGAGAGGATCAGAAACCAAAGCGAAAGGTTAAATCTGCCACATATGACAATGGTCTCAAGAACACCTCTGAGGATGCTGCTCAGCTGCTTCTGGCTCGTTCTGTATTTATTGCTCATGTTTCTACCTCTCAAAATAAGCTCCTCTTTCCTAATTAAAAGATTGATTTTTTTGCCAAAGAGAAGCATTGATCCCAAGTCTCTTCTTAAAGCTGGAAACTGTCTTCTCCCTCTCATTCTCCTTGGATTCTCTGGTGTCTAATAATCCTGGCTGAGCTAGCTCTGAGACTTTTTTCTCCATGGGGCATTCATCTGAGTCTATCCACCTGTCTAAATTTACTGCTTTTGACACCTCTGAAGAGCTTGAATTAGACTGAAGTTTGCTATCAGGTTCAAGGTTTATGGGGACATAAGAGAAAGAAAAGTCAGTGCAGCCACACTGAATGTATTTTAAAAAGTAAAATTTATGAATAAGGATCATTATTAAAAATAGAGGATTCATTCAGTGGGGTTTTTAGTGGGTTCTTGACCCAAAGTTATTGGGTATTTTTCTCATTATTAGGGAAGGAAATCTAAAAATCACTGCTAATGAAATTTTGTAGGTAACACACAAAACTTGCTGTGCATTAAATAATCTGCTGATATAGAATCATAGAATCATAGAATGGTCTGAGTTGGAAGGGACCCATAAGGATCATCGAGCCCCACCCCCCCTGCCATCAGCAGGGACACCTTCCACTAGACCAGGTTGCTCAAAGCCTCATCCAACCTGGCCTTCAACACTTCCAGGGAGGGGGCATCCACAACTTCCTTGGGCAACCTGTTCCAGTGTCTGACCACCCTCACAGTGAAGAACTTTTTCCTAATATCTCATCTAAACCTCCCCTCTTTCAGCTTAAATCCATTTCCCCTTGTTTTGTCATTAACTGCCCTTATGAAAAGTCCCTCCCCAGCTTTCTTGTTACAGAGCCTCGTGCCTTATCCAGCCAAATACCAGAACAGACATTTCGGAACAAAGACAAGAGGTGATGCTACAAGACTGGAAGCAAGCAATCTATGGAAGGACCGAGGAGATGGAGATGGACATGCTCTGAGGGCAACACTTCCAGCTCAGAGAGGAAACAGAATCATGGGCATATTCAACATGCCTGTATAGTGTTGAGTTGCATCATTATCTCTACACCACATAATTGATTAACATGTTTTCAGAAATCTACTGAAAATTTTAGAAGATTCTAGAGAAGACCTACAAGAAAAAGCCAACCATGGAGAATGAGTAACACTCTTAGATAAATTACAGTGACAAGGTTAAAAAGCAGCCTAATTGCAGTCTTCAGGTACCGACATGGAGAAGCAATTCTCAACAGCAGACAGCACTTTAATCTACCAGAAAAAGACATTATGAGAGTTAATGGTTAGAAGTTTAAGACAGACAAATACAAGATAGAAACAAGGCACAATTTTAACTGTGACCAAAAAACAAAATCCTTGGAACAAATTATTGAGGAACGAGGTGCAGTCAATGATGTCTTCAAATCAAGGCTCAAGAATTTTGCAGTTATAACTCAGACATAATTAATTTGATGCCACGAATACTGATTGAAATGCTACAGACCACAGACGACCTTAACCATTTCATCTGGTCTTAAAATTTCTAAATCTTTCCAGAAGGCTACAAGGTTTTTGATTTTGTTATACATGCCAGATTATGTCACCTATGCCCTGCACCTTGAACTTTGCTTCAAATCCATCTTGAAAGAAAGTTGACATAAAATGTATCAGTCTGTTTAGCACATCCCATCTTGGAGACTCAGGCAATGCTCCTTTTAAACTGGCACTGGTGATCCTGGGGCACAAATTCTCTTAGATCACAGCTCAAGTTCCCAGAACAAGCTCCCTGTCTGGTACATCCACATCTCCTTGCCCACGTCAATACAGAAGAGCTGGTCCCAGGATTGCATGGGCTGCTGCTGGTTGTGTGACAGAGTAGGGGTCCTCTGGGAAAAGTCTCATCCAAGTTAGCGAGGCCAGCTGCTCCACAGTCACCACCCACACGCAGGCTCATCTGCCCTGCAGCACACTCATGGCATCCACCTTAGAGGCTGCTTGTACCTGGCTACGCACGGTGCGGCGTGAGAGCCAGGCATGACCCAGCGCTGCGGCTGCACGGGAGAGGCCAAGCCTAAGGAGTCACAGGGGAGCAGCTCTAAGCTGTGCTACCTTAACTCCCCTGGCACAGGCAAACACATTTTATATAGATACAAACACATAAAGTCAGGACTCCTAGATAAACAGCAAAAAGTGCCTTTGTGGTGGGTTGACCCTGGCTGGAGGTGGGGAACACTTTGGGAGGAGCCATAGCCAGGACAGCTGACCCAAACTGACCAAAGGGATATTCCATAGCATAGGACATCTGCTCAGAAATAAAAGCCAGGAGAATGGAGGAGGAAGGGGGGGCATTCATTATTTAGGATATTTGTCAACTGCTACATGTACTGAAGCCCTGCTCCTGGGGAAGTGGCTGGACATCACCTGGTGATGGGAAGGAGGGAATAAATATTTTGTTCTTCCTTTGCTTCCACAAGTGCAATTTTGCTTTATATTTCTATTAAACTGCCTTTATCTTGACCCATGAGTTCTTTTATTTTTTCCATCTTATTTTCTCCCCTCCCCATCCCGCTGAGGAGGTGAGTGACACAGCAGCTTGGTGAGCACCTGGTGCTCAGCCAAGGTCAACCCACCACAGCCTTCAATATAACTTTCAGTGATCAATGCCACCTGATTGTCAGTCCAAACAGTCGAGTCTGTTTGATTCCTTTCATTTCAGGAGCAGTAACACCACCTCTGCCCCTTACCTGTCCTCTGCCCCTTACCTGTCCTCTGTCCCTTACCTGTTCTCCCAGATACTTCCTTGAAATAACACAGAACTGGTTTTGCAGGGTGAGGCACTGCCAGGTCCATCTCCAGTCCATACCCAATTAATACTCATAAAGTCGGGGCATCTGCCTTCAATCTACACACGCAGAGCACAGGAGCAAAGGCCACTTACAGCCACCGCCGCTGGGCTGTTTGCTGGCGTCACTCACTATCGACTCTTTAGCTTTGCAGTATCTTTCTCCTGGAGAAGGACCCTGTGCACAGCCCTGCTATTCAGAATCCCATTAACTTTTCATGTGAAAAACTTCCATCATCTAAACTGTGACCATTTCAGAAAGCGCTGCAGTGGGGTCAGCTGCGCTGACACTACCTGCCATTCACGACTCAACATACACCAAAAGCTCGCGCTGAGCTGTGACTGTGACATGCTTTCATACTTATTTCAAAACTTAAGACAGATAAGCCTGGATCGATAGCAATCCATCTCCTGTCATAGGTTTTCAAAGATGTTTGGAGCTGGGATCACAATTTTCCTCACATGATCCTATAGGCCTAAAAACAACAGCAGAGGCCCTCAGGTGTTGCTGTAGTGAAAATAAAATGGATACACCCAGAAGTGCAAAATGCAGGTTTTTGTGCCTTGCAAAGTTTTTCTGAGGTATGAAAGGCTGTGAGGAGTTCCTAACAATGTTCATAAACGCTGGAAAAGGCAGTTTTAGCAAGAATAAAAATCTGTTTGAGACTTGTTCTGCTGTTTATTCATTATTCACCACTGATCATTTTCCTTTAATGCATTTTCTTCCTTCTGTCAGGGGAATTCAACACACCCTATCTGGCTGGGATGACAAACTGCACAACCTAAATATTAAATAGCAGACAGTCAAAGAGAATGCTTTTTGAAAAAACCTGTACATAACAAAAAAAACCCCAAAGCAGCAGCATGAAGAACTTGCAGGCTGGGATTAGTCTGCACGAGTCACTAATCCAAAGGAGCAACCTTGGACTTTTATCAATATTCTCAGCTTTTGGGATTGGAGATGTCACGTAGCGTTTGCACTGGGGTTTGTATAACACTCCAGCTACTGAATCCAGCAGCTTAGTTGAGAATTTTGGCTTTTATTAAAAAGAAGTTTATTATAAAATGTTGAGGCCTCATAGTTTTCACTAAAAATCTGAAAATATAAAAAAAAAAATTTAATTAATTAATTAATTAATTAATATTAATTAATATTTTAATTTTTAACCCCTCCCCCTGCAACTTAGTAAGTCAAAAGAGTTGTATTTGTCATCCTGCCTTACCCCTGAAGTCATCTTGTATGATTTCATCCACTGAATGCTGGCAGCTTCTCAACTCTGGAAAAGCTCTGGCACAGCTCCACGGGCTGATGGTGTGACTATTTAACAGGTGCCATCGCTATTTAGACTATTTATACTAGTTCAGAATCTAACAAAATACCCAGCTCTGGATATACTGTGCCTTCACCTGAGCATCAAAAGGCACTTAGAATAATTACTAACGACCATTTCCTTCTTATGATACACCTGTGATATTTTTTTCCCCAATCAGATCCTATTTAAATCGCATTTCTCCACAAAGCATAACCACTTTTACAAGAGGCAGTGGCCATGTCCTCTCAGCTGTGTAGCTCTGTGACCAGCAGAAGCCAGCTCTCCAGTGGTCACACAAGAACTGCTTGACTGTGCAACACAGTCTGACAACAGCAGGCAGGGAAGTCTTTGCTGTGCCAGCTTTCACCTTTCTTGGGTTTGACTGCTGGAAAATGCAATAATAAAAAGATTACTCTTTCTTTGTGTCTTTTTATTTGCAATAAAAAGTCTCTTTTTATATGAGTCTTTTTATTTGTGATAAAAAGTCTCTTTATTTATGATAAAATTTCTTTATCTGTGATACCTTTTTCCAAAGCAGAAAGGAAAGTTACAGTATCAGGTTTTTTCCCTACTACTAAACTTCTCGACATAGCGTTGCTGAAATTTTTGCCATCACATCTGTGAAGACAGAGCAAAAAGAAAAGGCAGTGGCTCCACTTACTTTTCTAATTAACAATGAAAACTTGCTGACTATGTAATTTCAGAAGATCCCATCCAATCTAATATTACTTTGGGACATAAGTACATTAAATACACTTCTGAGTGCTACTCAGGTCAGCGGTCAGGGTCAGATTTGGAAGTTATCAAGAGAACTAACAATGGTAAAACACAGTCAGTGCTGCTGGAAGGGCTGCAGGGTATTAACGACGGAAAAAAAAAGCCACAGCTCTCAAACTGTGTTGTGTCAAAAGAGCAAGGTGGCAACATTTCAAAACTCAGAAATCACTGAGACAGAACCTGGGGTGTAAGTACCACAGGAGTCAGAGGGCACTTGAAGGATGAGAGGCTTTGAGAAGCTGGCTACATGCAGATGCCTGGAGCATCTCTCTGATGAGGAGAGGCTGAGAGAGCTGGGACTGTTCAGCCTGGGGACTCTTCAGCCTGGAAAAGAGAAGACTGAGAGGGGATCTTATCAGTGTCTATAAAATATCTGAAGTGTGGGGGCCAAATGGATGGGGCCGGGCTCTTTTTGGTGTCCAGAGACAGGACAAGAGGCAATGGGCAAAACTGGAACACAGGAAGTTCTGGACAAACTTAAGGAAAAACTTCTTTCCTGTGAGGGTGACAGAGCACTAGAATAAACTGCCCAGAGAGGTTGTGGAGTCTCCATCTCTGGAGATGTTCAAACCTGGTCTGGACGCTTTCCTGTGCAACCTGCTTTGGCAGGGGGGTTGGACTGGATGATCTCCTGAGGTCCCTCCCAACCCCACCATCCTGTGATTCTGTGAAACGTGCAAGTGCAAAATGCTCTACTGCAGCAGAAATGGGACAGTGCTCTCTGCTGTCAACAAGGGAAAAACAAGGGGGACCACAACAGCACTGCAGAAAGTCTTGAGACAGGGACTGGATTCCAACTGTTCTAAAAGTGCAAAGGCCACGTCCCCATGACCAGATTTCACTGAGCAGTAATGATTTCTTAGCTAACCTCAGATCAGTGGTAACAACTGACCTTCCAGCCAAATGCACACAGGAATCTGTCAAAGCAGCATTCACTCAAGAAGCACGAGTGCTGCAAGCCGGAGGCTGAGCCACCAGGGACAGTATCCATCTTGCAAAATGGAATGTCTCCTCACGTAGACAAACAATTTGCCGATAGATTAAATGTGCCACAGAGAATCTAATCTTGGAAACAGAGTTGAAACCACGCAAATCAAAAGCAACAGATATTCACGTTTTGCATAAAGCAGCTTTGCAGATGAAAAATGACACTCGGCATACGTGGAGTAAATGAGTCCTGGCATCCTCCTCTGAGAGGGCTGAAACGAGCTGCAATTACCCAACCCACCACACTCACCTCTTTCTACAACATAGAGGACAAGAGAAACGTTTAGGCTAGTCAGCCAGGGATGAATATCCTCCCAGCAAAACAGCTTAGACACATGGGGAAAAAGAAAAAACATTGAACAAATTAGGCTAAAATAGTGGAAACCTGTGAAAGCTGGGGGTTCAGTGGATGACTTTCACCCAAACTATGTGAGGGCTTAAAAGCCTCACAATTTCTGAAACAGATAAATGAAAAGTTTGATGAAAAAGGGGTTCCTTTGCAGGGTCAGTTCAAACAAAATTAACAGAGAGGAGGAGAATTTGTATTTATGCCACATCTAAACAATGCCCATCACTCTTGTTTGTTTCTTAGAAAGCTTTTTAGTTTAAGTCTGTAAAATTGGAGCTCCCATCACCAAAAATAGGAGACCAACAGCGTTCAGAAACATGTTGACTACCACTCTGTTACCACACAGCTCAGAGAAAATCACCGAATCTAGATAAAGTCTACAGGCAAGATTATTAAAGTATTAGAAGTACCCTCTGGCCTCCCCTCCCCTTTTTTGGGTGGGGGTTGAAATAGTTTTGCCCACTCTTATCAACTTGGATTTGGGGGAAAAAAAGAGGAGACAATCAATAGGATAACTACGGTTCTTTTGGTTATTTTAGATTGATTTACAACCATTTCCAAATTGTATTAAACAGTCAGAATTTAGGGCAGGAAACTTCTCATTATCTTTCACAAATCTAATTAACTAAATGAATATGCTCCAAGCAACAGCAAATTCCCCACGTGCACTTTTCAGTAAAGAGCTTCTCTTCCTTGGGAAACTGCAAACCAACATCAGGCGTCTTCTCCTACACAGGCAAAGTGGCTGCCAGAAGGGATGGTTTAAACCTTCAGAGAACACTCGGGGTTATAAAATATAACCCTGTTCAGAAATACAACGGCTGAGAGCCTGACGGGTGAGTGCTGTCCATAGCAATCTAGTAACGAGGGTACAGGACTGGGAAGTGGGATCAGAAACGGTTGTTCAACCCAATGGAAAATCTAGATCTGAAGCAGACGGGTGCCCACAACAGCCAGTTGCAGCAAAGACATTTTTTTTCTGCAGGAGCACGTCACCCACCCCACTACACACCCATAAAAACTTCTGTGGCAAGAGACAAATTGCCATTTGCTTTAAAAACCAATAATTCCTACTGCACCACCTCTGTTTTGACCTGATACATAATTTATAGAGGGGAAAAAATGCCATCCTTGAAATTACTTTGGCCCTGTAGTTTTTAACTGTCAGAGACAATTTCTTTGAAATCTAATTCATGATTTGCAGGCTTCATTAAGTTTTCGCGAGTAATTTTAAACTTAGACCACCGTTGGCAAATCCATCATTTATTGATAGAAACATTAGGACTCTAATGGAGTGTGACCTGTGAGGAAACAAGATAGGAAGGGATGAGGGTGGAAATATGTGATACCTTCTGCCACTAAAGACAGTTATGTCAGGAAAAAAATAAAAATCAAACGGAAAAAAATTTGGTTTTCTTTCCCCCGACCCCCTCATGGGCAATTTAAGAAGAATTTTTGAAGTTATTAAAATTATCTTCTAAAACTTGAATAAGAAGATCCAAGTTAAACTCAAGAACAAGGGTAAGCAGTAAGTTTCCTGTTTTCTTCTTATTTACAGAGATATCGTAAGGATGGAGCGCAGCAAAACCCCGTTCTCTGGAAGAGAACAAGGGAATAAACAAAAGCAAAGCATGCCAAAGCAAGTACAACACAGCAGAGAAGCCCAGGTATTTGTTATTGATTTAATCCCTTGCCGTGCTGAATCCCGTTATTCTGGCTGAGGACATGCTCAAGCAGTAGAAACATGACGATTATATTTTGACTGATATTTAAGGATTTAGTAAACAGTTAGTCTAAACTTTACCAAGCAGATAGTTTCCAAACAAACAGCACTCCAGCGCGCTTCTCATAGGCCCGTTATATAGACAGAGGTCTGGACGTGTCTGATCCTACCAAGAAAAATCTCCTTCATGCTTTGCAGCCATCTCCCTTCAGTGCAGCCTGCCAGGCAGTCAGGAATAGATTTACTTTTAATTCCACCTAGCAGGTTTTTTTACCGTACTTTGTTTCTCATACCATCATTACCCTCGTCCAGCCACTATGACTTCTGGGCACCCGTTTTGAACAGGTGTGATCAAGATGTGACCCGGGTCCTGCACCTGGATCTGAACAACTCCATGCGACACTCCAGGCTTGGGGAGGAGCAGCTGGAGAGCTGCTCAGCGGAAAAGAACCTGGCAGTGTGTGTTGATTGACAGTGGCTGAACATGAGTCAGCA
>NW_010296181.1:56805-58353 GCF_000700745.2 Antrostomus carolinensis | reverse complement strand
CACATCTACCAAAAAAGAAAATGTAAAAACCATAGAAAACACCACTACTTGTGCCTACAAACAGCAATTATCATTAGAGCATGGAATGTAATGGAATTTGGGAAGGAGGCGGTAGAATAAGTCAACTGACACAGCCTGTCACCAGCAAGTTTCAATAATACCTGTGTTTAGAGATCCTCATTTTCACATGCTTTTAATGGCTTAGTCAAAGCATGGCTGTGATGAAAACTCTGGACAAATGCTTTGATTTGGGGTGCACTAAAGCAGCCTGCAAAGGTCTGGCTTCAGGAAAACACCCTTAACAATCCAGAACATTACATGGGCCTGTAGCTGGGTACCAAAAAGCACTAAAAAGATGCAAAGAGTTGGATCTAGGAGTTTGTCTCCCAACCATAATTCCTAACACTTTTCCTGCACACGCAGTGCTTGAGCAAAGCCTGGAAGAAGCTACACTCATGATACATCAAGGAAACGAAAATTATAGATCTTCTCTCCTTAGATTCGGGGACATCAGTTTTGTACAGCCAGGACATTTTCAGTTTGGTGTCTACTGGAACATACTTTTACTCTTCCTAAAAGTATTTTTACATATTTTAAAATATGATTCCTTCTCAAGTTACACGACAAAAAACCTTCCTTAAGGCAGCACAGAAAATTACTTAACTAGTCGTATTACTTTGCTATTCCACGCTAATAGCCCAGAGAACATTTTTAGGAGCTCTGAGGACATTTCATCACTTAGTCAAATTTCCCTTGTCTACAAAGCTTAATCCAAGACACAATACTTCTTAAAATATCACCATAAAAAGATCTTTTCACAGCTTTGCTTTTGTGCTGGCACATCTAACTTGCAATCATGTATTACAGGCTGGAGAAAACATTTGTGGAAGGAAAACATCTCCATAAAGAACATCTCCAATACTTTATGAAGTATTTCCTCAGAAATTTAATTTATTGGAAAAAGAAAAGACTCTACGTCAACAGGATATCATCAGTCTCCATTTAATAAAAGCCACTTTACCTCTTTGTCAAACTCCTGGTCAGGATCGGACATACTTCGGGAAGGCATGGCTCCTCCCACATCACTGCCACCTGCAGAGAAAGCAGGATAAAAAGGCAGGTTTACACCTCTTACTGAAGCCATAAATTACAGCTTAGAACTGACAAGCTTGCTTCCAGCCTTACTTGATGAGGGCCATGAACCTTAGGTTTTGTTTCTCTGCTGCTGCTGCTGCTGCCGTGAGAGGTTAGCTGTAGATGGACATGGTTTTTCATCCTGTGCAGCAGGTAGGACACTCTACAGTTGAAACGAAACACCTTGTTAGCCAGCAACAGAAGCTATTCAACTAGGAGCTGTTACTCATGAAAACTTTGCTGTGCTTTTGAAGCTATTACAACCCAGTGTTGTTAGAAAAACTCTGAACTTACTTGACCACATCCACATATTTTCAGTAACAGACACAAACCCTGAGAAAGACAGAGAAGGAACTAAGCCCCATAGCAGCCACTGGAACCTGCCAGCTAGCAAACCTTCTATGAAGGGGCAGG
>NW_010296181.1:0-56773 GCF_000700745.2 Antrostomus carolinensis | reverse complement strand
TGCTGAAAGGACAAATGTATTACCCTCATCTGGGCTAGCTGAGAAGGACAAGAGAAAGCCTGGCTAGCATCTATAAAATGGAGGGTACAGAACATAAAAGTGTACTTTCACGCCTTTCCCTCATGAATTAACACAAAAATAGCTCACAAAATGCTGTAGTTGTTAAATACAAAATAAAAATAATGCTACAAAGCACTGCAACTTACATGCATTTTAGTTACCTGCACAGCATTAGTTACCCCCACCTTGTTTTTGCTCTATAACCAGAGAAGTGCCACAAGCACATCATTCCAGTTCCTAACAGTCTGTAGCTACTCCTACCCTTGCTAGGGAAGCAGAGGAGGGACAGGAAGAGGAAGAAAGCAGAGGGGAGCCTTGCAGTGAGGAATGGTCACTCTGGAGAAAGATTTCAGCAGAGACAGGGCTCATGTGATAGACGTGCTCAAAGCCTGTTGAAGGTGATATCAGAGCAGAATGTCGAGAGGATGAGGGGGAAGGAAATTCATTCTGTTATTTTAAGAAGACAAACAAGGAAAAGGAAGGATGAGAGAATGATTATTTACAACACTACTAACAAGCTCCTGTTAGTGGTATCTATTTCTTTCAGTGTCTCATTCACATGTCAGCTAATAGTATTTCCTTGCACAGGACTAAGAAGCATTGCACATCAGGAAGGTTCACCTTTCTCAAAATGATTAAAAGAAGAATTTGGTACAGAGATAACATTTGAACCCCATACAGGTCATCTTCACAGTTTTTCTGAGCAAGAACAAATGCACATATATCTCCCTCCCTTTTAAATGTATTTTACCAGTGGGAGGTCCATGAGAACCTGCATTCCATCTCCTGGTCCCATATGAGCCACATGGTTGAAATTCGTTGGGTTAGAAATCATCTTTGACCTTAGCTCAGGGTCTCTAAGCATCTCCCTGAAAGAACAGAGTGATTTTTACTATTAGCATTCCCCGCCTCTGCATGTCATCAAGTACATTCAGTTACATGTAACGATTAAATTCTTACCGTCTTTGTTGTAATCGCTCTTCCTCGGGAACCTTAAATACAAATTTTCTTTTGCTCCTAGTTCGAAGCATTTGCTTCCTGCTATTGTCAGATGTTTCTGGTACACTGAGGACAGCTCCTGCTGTAATATGACAACACAATTTCACACACGTAGGTACATGTTGACCCAGATGCATCCAATATGAGTTTCATCTCATGTAAAGGTAACATTGCTTAAAATTACCCAGTTAGCTTAGTATCATTGTCTCATTTCTCCCCTTGCTCAGTACTCACCTGCAAACTTGTTCTTGAAATATATTAGTCTTGGTGGCTCGCAGTTAAGAAGATTCAGTGTGCCGTCCATGTTTAGTGGTCTGATCTGTTTTGAGGAAGGAGGCAGAAAATTAAATCAAGCCTAGCATACACTGTGAATAAATATCTCATTTGGAATTAACCCAGTTAAGTTCTATATTCAAAGAAAATTACTTACCCTTCGCAGGCCAATAGTCTGGACCCATTCCATAGTGTTAACATCAAATACATCAACACCGTACTCGCTATACACCGTTACATACGAAGAATTGCAACCTGCATAGATTAAAAACAAACAGAAAACCCTAATGTGGTTTCAATAGTCCAAAACTGACATATATGTGAGTAAATTCCAATAGTTACAAGTTTTCCACTACGCGCAAGACACATTTTAAAACACTTTTTCCCAGCATCACTTTCAAACAGATATTTTTATGATAATAGATTTGCTAACGACAACTGCAAGCAACATGGAAAGATTTAAATTTGACCCTTTCAGTATTTTTAAACTTCAGATTATGATTTCATGAAATTGCAAAACGGCATCTGAAGTTTTCAGATGCATACAAATTTGCTACTTGGTTGGAACTGAGCAGCTAAATTTTCTACAGATGCAGATTACTTCATTTCGGAAGTAGAAAACTAACTATACATCTGCTGTGTGCGGGGAAAAAGAGAGGGCCACCATCTGTGAGGTGGGTCATGAAGTCATGATGCAGATCTGTTCTCAATTTCCTTCCTCTTTTGCTAACAATTATCTAGCTTCAGATATTCATGTATGGGTTGCTTTCATCAGGTTAAGAGAAAAGTGTCACAATGCTTAAAGCCTACAATTCATTTTCTCTTTTCAATTTTTTTTTTTTAAAGCATAAAAAGTATCAGCAGAAAAGTTTATTTTAGGTCAAACAAAAAGCAGAGATCCCTAGAGCTTCATATCAACATGCTTCTGCTCATGTAAAGATTGTGTCCTGATGTAAAGAGCAGTTACTAGAGATTTATGGGATTTGATAGAGAAAAGAGCTGAAAGAGCTGCTTCAATAAACAAAAGGAAAATAACTCAGTAGGACACTAAACACATCACAGAATCTTCCTTAGAAGAACTGAAGTAAGGTTGTGGTGCTATTTTTTTCAAAATTCATTCACAGAAAGCCTTGGACAGCTATCATAAGTATGTACACCAGAAGTGACTTATGGTCAAGTATTTATTACATGGGGTTATAGTTGGCCTGGACATTCAAATCAAAGGAGACCACTGAGCATCAGACAGAAACACCAACTGCTTCTGCCTGGCCAGCTTGTAGCCAAGGTCAGCACTTACCAGTCAGAGCTGATGAGCTTGATCAGATCTCAACTGGTTCCCAGAGAGACACATCAGTGTCTGCACTGGGCTTGCCCACGTTACAGCTTTGGGACCTGCTGGCTCCAAGTCATTGCACTTCACCATACTTGAGCTGAGCAGCCCCACAATATCTACACTGACTCTGCACAGAGCCAGCACATTAAGCTGGTTTAGCCACAACCTAGACAGGCCACCCAAGATAACAGAGCTGACTGTTAGCACAGACCTCAGCCTCTCCTCGCGTGAGGGACTGAATGCCCTACAGACAAATTCTCCATCATACCCTAAAACCTCTCTACAACATGATCCTTCACTACAGCAGAAACTGCAACAGGGGGAGAACTATTTCCACTTTGATGATCTCCTGATGGGAAAGTTAAGTGCCACCATCACCAGTGACAGACACCAGGACCAAGGAGGGAGGACAAGGCTAATGGAAAGGAAATAATTCAGTTTCGTCTGGCAGCGGATGAAGTTGCTCTTTTTACAAAAACAGCCCTAGGCCAATGCCACTCAAGATTGCACGTACAAGAATGCTATAAAATAGTTTACAGTAAGAACAGACTCTAATAATAGCAGACAAAACAATTAACTAGTATGTTTAGTTGGCTGAAATGCAAAAAAACCCTGTAAAGCTGATAAAGGAAAAGGAAACACTAGCTTTGGCTCATGGCATTTTAAAGTAAGTTTGCAACTACATTGTTTCCTTGGGCCTTTGCTTTAGACTGCTGTACAGAACTAGGTGAGAGTAAAGCAAGCAAACTATTTCAGTTCAAGACAATTAAAATTAAAGAAACCGATATGAGGGCCTGGCTTGATCAAACCAACAAGCACCTAACTGCTCAGTGCACTATTTAAACAAAAAGCTGTTTCTTGCTTTGAATCATTCAAAACACTTTAGTTGCTATTTGAGGTCCAAACAGAAATCCTGGCTTTATAACAAACTGCCTCTGACCACCAAATACTGAAAAATGCTCTGCATGTGCTTCTAACCTAACTAGCTGATAAACCAATGTGCCTGAAAAGATCAGAGTGGTTGAAAAATCACCCTCCACCTGCCTACATTATTTTTGTGAATTCTCCTCCTAAAAATAAAATCAACAGGAGAAAAATTGCAACCAGTTCCGCCAAAAGCAGTATTTTTACCTCTTATTTTGTTATCTTTATGAACCCTTAGAGTCACAGCTACATTTCACCTTCAGCTTTCTACTGTACTTTGAGTACAGGACACAGAAGACGTTCCACAGACAACTAGACATTTACACTCTCCAGGGAGCAAAAATCTTTACAGAATTTCACAGACCAGTAGTCTTCCACTGTCCTGCATCCAGGACTATTCTCTGTAAATATTATTTTCCATTCCACTACTTGTTCTTCTGTGCCCTGTAATGAGACAGAGCTTCCTTTCTTGCAGTGTCCAGGATCTCAGCCCAGGAGATCCTCAGGTTGAATACCACCATCAGGAAGAACTGTGTATCCTGTTAACTCACCAAAACTTAAACTGTAGATATTTAAAGACAAACCAAAGCAAAATAGAATACAATGCTGATTATTTTTAGACAAGTAAAGCGGCAACAGGGATATGGCAACAGAAAAACATATACATACTACAGGCAACAGGAGTTGCAGGCCACATTAGTTCCTGCATGCGTGACCTTCGACCTTGCGAATCGACGTATACTCCCATATGGCTGAAGCAAAGCAGGTATTCCTCATTACTGAGCTCCACAGCACAAAGGGCATCAAAAGACTGCTGTGAGAGGAAGATAAGCGAGGGGTCATTAGGATTTACCAGGTTTATAGATTGTCCATCTCCCTGGATGGTCAACAAAGAGAACCCAGACTGGTAGCCAACACAGAGCTTGTCCTTGAACACTGTCATCCACTGTACAGTTCCTGGAGCCTGGATTTCACTGAATTTTTTGTGGAAAGGTTTAGTTCTTTGAATTTCATAGCAAAAAACCTGTCGTTTGACAGCCACAAACAAACAAGTCGAAGAACTCTTCTTTAGTGTTCCAGTTGTAATCAATTGGCAGCCTTTAGTTTCTGCAAGCTTAACGTCAAAGTTTCCCTCCGACCCATCCAGAGAGGCCCAGGGGTAAAGGTGAACATGATGGTTCCGACCACAGATGAGGACGATAATTTTCTCTTTGGGAGCAAGCTCTATCTGGTACACCTTCTTGCAGTCAGCAGCTCGGACTATCACTGCAAAGGAAACCAGAGCTATTGTAAGTTAAACAAGAAAACCATGGGGCCTGGAAACATTGCAGTGTTACGTACTGATGTCTGAAAATGAATCTAAACACAGACACACACCAGATAAGAAAGAGCACTTATTACACATGTTCAATGCTCCGTTATTAATTCTCAGAACAAACAATGAAAGAAAGCATTCCTATAACTCTCTCTATGGATATCAAGTCTCACTTCAGCCACACTTTGCAGGGAAAGGCTACTTAACCTCTGTGATAAATAGAGAAAAAAATTTTTGTAATATTATCTGTAATATCTACACACTGCAATATCACATATCTTCTGAAACTGGTCCCACCTTCAGGAAAAACATCAGCATCTTCAGTAAATTATGGAGGAAGACCAAATTAGCAGAACACAAAGAGAAGAAATACAAAGTATTTAAGGCTGATAACTGAGGATACAAAATGTTGTACAGTCAGCAAATGTCTCAGCCAAATACAAAAGCAGTACAGTAAGTGGAGATTAAATACCTATAGCGCAAGGCAAGAAAAGCTGTGTGCGTTGGGGAAAGGGTAACCAAGAATGGGCTTAAACTGTAGGAAGAGAGGTCTAAGTTAGGCACCAGGAAGAGCTTTATCACAGTAAAGACCAGGTAGGTAACCTGATTAAGCTGGGGAACCTTCACTGTTTGCAGATTTCTTTAAAACTGGGTTAGAGGCAGCTGATAGAGTTAGGTACAATGTATCCTGCTTTTGGGACTGTGGGTATATTGGCATTTTCAAGAATGCAGTGGGTATTTCATGGGGTACAAATAGAAGAGACTAAGCAATTCCACACTAGGAAACATAATACATAATATGCATAAGCCAATTACATTAAAATATAATTTTTATTTTTCTGTTAACTGAATGTGTTCAAAATATTTGTGAATTAGAATTTTAAAAAAGAAAAATTAACTGGAAATTATATGCATATTTTCAGTAATAGTTGAGTAACCTAGTCAACTTGCCAAATTCTGTAAAGTTTTAACAAGACTGGCTGTTTAGATCACAAAGCTAAGTGTTTTGTGGCATCCCCCAAAAGCACAAATAGATGACATGTCTGAAGAAATGTTCTATGAAATAACCAGCTGTTGGAACTTTGCCAGAGAGAATTTTTTTTCCCTAGCTCCAGCTCCAGCTTACAGTTTAGTTTATTTGTCAAGGACTAAGTGATATTCTGACCAAAGACTTTTGATACAAGCAGCTGGCAGTTAATTAACACTGAAAATTACAACCGCCATAAAATAAAAAAGAGATTATGATTTATAAAAATGATATTAACACACAAGAACTGGTCAAAGAAAACTCATGCAGAACATCTTTTAACTTAAAATCAAAATGGATGATTCATTTTCCTATTTACATATGACACAGTGATGCAGGTAATTGTTCCTTTATGAAATGGCCTTTCAAACTAAATGTACAATTTTCTTTTATGCAAGAAGCTGTACTGGAATCTCTGGAATCGCTTGCATCTGAAGTTATGTTTATATCTAAGTACTTACAGAATGGTGACCACTGGAAGTTTACTCAAAGGATTGGCATTTATTACTGCTAAAAAGAATTTAAAATATCTTCTGTCTCTGTGTATAAAGCAGTTTCTCCTGAAATTGGGAATAGCTTATTCTAAGCAAGAGGAAGCAATAACATTTTCCTTTTTGCCTCAGAACTACACCCCTGACTTTGTACTTCGTTTTATTTTGAAAGTCAAGTAAGTCTTTAAAAACCTGTATTCACTGTTGTATTTTACATTGAAACTCAAGTTTTAGCATGACTGCAATCCACATTTCAAATAGACACAAACTAAACTGCATTGAAAAAGGAAATTCAAGTTCTCCCATCAAGTAAAAATTTAAAGAAATATCTTCTTTGAAATTTGAACAATTACTAGAAATAGTCAAAGGGATATTTCAGGACTATTCCTGGGGATTTTTTCCAAAGTTGTAATAGGGACCCAGGCACCTTTTCATTTTACAAATCTGTATCACTGACCAGAAGAACCTAAGCTCAGAGTTTATAAATATAGGTGAAATATAGGTGAAGAAAGCTTCAGGTATTTTGTTAGAAAATAACCTACCAGAGAGCCAAGCTTGTTAGCTCTTATACCACAAAAGGTATGGATTTAGAGTGCTGTTTAAATTTAGAGTACCTGAGGAGTTATAAGAAAGGACAGATTTCACAAGGTATGTTTGACACTTTTAAAGTCAGAAAGAAGTAACCAGTATTTCCTATGGTAACTTGGAAAAAGATAAATAGTAGTACATTATTGAATTTTAAATCTGTGTTGCTTCTTGGAAATAAGCACTTAACTTCTATAAATTCAGTTTAACTCAACTGGCTTTTTAGGGATTTTGTTCATTTGTTTGTTCAAAATAAGAGTATCTTACTTTGGAAGCAGACTGTAAAATTAACCAGACGTGGTCTTTGCTTTTCCATGTTTAAAACTGTTTTGCATGGACTGACCCCAACAATCCCCATGCTCGTGTGCTAGCCATCCCTTTGGCCTCCATGCTTTCCCCACCACACCAAGGCATGTCTCCCACTGTTATCTGTGTTTGTGCTCAGTGTATCAGGTTAAAGGGAAAACTGTTTCCCCTACTCCCTAGCTATGATGCCTAATAATTCAGCGATAGAGGGGTATGCCTGTGCTGCCAGGTGACTACGCAGCATACACTTTGCTGTGGTACCTGGGCACACTTTGTGTGGGTTTCTGGAACGGATATGGTAAGTCTTCAGAAAGAACAAGCTAAACTGATCCCACTTTTCCCAAAGCAGAGGGTAGAGTGCATTATGAAGAGGAAGGGAAAAGCAGGTTCAGGAGGAAGCACAGGGTCAGGGAAATAAAGAGATAATGGAAAGGGGCAAGCAAGGCATTTGCTTCGGCCGTCACTGGTCTGAAACAGAATGTGAGTGGTTGTCAAATTTCTGTAAGAAACAGACAATGATACATGATGGCTTTAATGGAAAGTCTACAAACTCTTGTGTTGCTTGCACTGGCTGTCTAACTTCTAATTCATGGCAGTTTAAGATCTCTGATGGTGCAGGATGGAACAAGTCTGTTTCCATGTTTTTCTCACTCAATTGAAGTTCTGTTTCGTAAGTGTCTGATAATTCGCTCTGCATCAACTGCCGCTGTGTGTGCTCTGTGTGCTGAAGCATTTTGCTACCTGCTGTGGGAACACAGTTAAGGTGAGAATGTGTCAGAATATGCCCAGTAACCTATCCCTTTAATCTCAGCCAGTCAACTGAACGTAAGTAATGATAATGACCAAATTAGTGTTTATATCTCACATTCACTTTTCCTTCTCATCAATTAACTGAGTGCTTAATACTTACTATACATGAAGAGCTGTCGTGCAACCTATATTACAACAGCACTAAAAGTTATGGAGCTCATTATTCTGTATGTAATTACTGCATACATTATGGCCTAACTTACCATCACGGGTCACCTCTATCACATACAGTCCTTCTTCTGAACCAATTGCTATTCTATCTCGATCTAAACCAGGAAGGAAAAAAAAAGGCTATTAATTCAGCTATACTTAACCTTGTCTTTAAAGCAGACTGTTTGCTTTGAACAGCTGGAAAAATTTCTGGACAAACAGATTTTCAACAGCAAATCAATTTTGCTCAAGTTCATGCAGTCTGTCAAAAGCACACTATACACCATATTGCTAGAACAACCTGTAGAACAACTAAACAGTATTATTTACTCTGAGTGGATGAAGAAATTTGAGCATCAATGCAAGATTAGCATTTTTCCCCCATTATTAAATTCCTACGAAGGAATTCAGCTGAGGAATTTATTTCAAGGTGTCAGTGCTCTCATTACAGAAGCCCATCTAAAAGCTCCAACAACTCTCACACACTTATAAAAGTTAAAACAAACATACCTACAATAGCAGCAGCTAAACTTGCTTTAATAAGAGGCAGTGTACTGTCATAGGCTTCTTGTGGAATATGCACAACCTGGTTTTTCAGTCTGTTTTTGTGCAGGATAGATTGCAAACCTTCTAGGATTCCAACCCACTTTCTCTTCTCATTCTCATTTTCTGTCAGGATCAGTAGAGAACAAGATTTTGAAGGCAAACCTAAGAGAGAAGCTGTCACCTTTTAACAGACAGAGAAAGTAAAATTAATAAGAGTAATAAAAGTCATTTTTGTCAGTATTACATACTTCACAGAACTCTGGAAGTAAAACACACTTTTTCATAACGATGCAATGGTGTATCTGAGTGGTATGCAACACAGCACACAGCTAATACGGCCACAGTGCTTTGAAAAAATGCATAAACCTCAGTGGTTTTGTTTAAAAATACTCAGTCTTGCTTAATCATTATGAATCCTAAAGTATGGGCAAGAAACGTTACATTCCTTTCCTACAATAATCAATATATGCCAGCAAAAGGCTCCTTCCTGCTCTGAACTGGAATTTCAGTAGCACACCATAATTTGTCCTGCTTCCTCCCCTCACCATTTGTAGTAAATTATTGAAAATGACACACATGCTTTCTGAGTCAGATGCATTTAAACCCAATGGCATTGCTATGATCAGTTCTAGATTTTGATTTTGAACTTTATTTTCAAAATATTTGGCCAAGAGGAAGAGCCCATCATATCTGCATTAAAAGCTCTGAAGGAAAACAATCTTTTGAGACCAAAAGATTCTCCCACTTCCTTGAGTAGATAGAAAATCACAGTGGCTTCACCTGATTTGCAGGGAAATCATCGTATAGATCTCAAAGGAGAATGTATTCTGAACAGAAAAACAATCCAGGAATTTCCTGTTTGACAAAGTGCGCACTTACTAACTCTTAATATTAGTTCTGTGTCCTGGCTGAAGAGACCATAGGAATTGAGAGATCATGGGAACCATGCTTTCAGTCACAGACAAACAGGCCATCAGCCAGAATCAGTCCGCACAACAGACTTTTAGAGTGACAACGGGTAAACAGAAAAAAGCAGCAAAAGTGCAAAATGGAAAGCTGTAACTATTCATACACAGAACAACGCATCTCCAGATTATATGTCTTGATACAAAAATCACCATAAATACAGACAATGTGATTATGCAACATACACTTCCTGAAAGAGTGAACTGAGTAAGATCATTAATCTGAAAGAAAAAAAAAAACAACAACAAAAAACCCCACAACTGAAAGTAAACTTGAGACAATAGGATGCCAAAGACTGAATTCCAGAAGAAAGATGAAAGTGAAGAGCAGTAGGAAAAGAACTGAATAGTTTGCAATTGCTCACAGCTCTTATTACTCTGCATCAAGCTTTGTTCATGTCCTAAACTGTAACTATGCATTAGTATTTTAAAGATGGATGGGGGCATAGTGGATAATATTTCTAAATTAGAAAACAAAACCAAACCAGACTTCAGCTATAGTTTTCTCTTTGAAGAACTACCATGTATTTATTACTCCTCAGTCTTTTGAAGGTGGCACCTTACATGCAGTCAAATGCAAAAAAAAGGGGAGAAATTGGTTATAATATACCTAACATTATTAATCATACAAAAATCCAGTATTTGCTGTGAAACTCAAGGCTTCTGAACTCAAACTGCTAAGCTGTGGAAGGACTACTCCGCTTCAGACACTCTCACACTATTATTAAAAATGTATCAATGACAGCACTTAGACTGCAGTGTCTGGATGCCAGGACAGCCTAACATCCAGCTTCAAAAACTGGTTACCAAGGAGAGACGTTTGAGTTTGAGACATGTTCTTCTTAATTTCATGGGGGGGGGTCAGAGGTGAGAATATTTTAGAGTTAGGCAGCATTCTGGTGTTGCTTTCTGTTGGTGGAAGATCCATAAGAAATTAAAATGTGTCTTTGGTGGGCCACCAATATCATCATGTGTTACGTGAAATAATACGTGTGCAACAATGAACACATCTTGAGAGAGATGATGAAAAGTAACAGCTTTAACTGTTGTGTGGAAGCCACTCTATGACATTATGTCAGCAAGATGCAAATCTAGAATTAAATGAAATTGAGCAAATAGACTCTCCTGCATCAGATATCACTGGTTTCCAGTTTTAGGAATTCCTTCTTCTGAAGGAGGACATAAAACTGAGAAAAGTGGTGGACTTTGGCAGTACTTTCTCTGGTCCCTGTCAACAGGGTATCTAAAAAGATACACTCACACATCAGGCTTCTAGTTAATTCATCAATCTCTTCAGCATGAGATAATCTGATTAAACTGTGGAGACATTTTGTCGTGTCTATCCACACAAGTGTTCTTATATGGGGAGATTTGACAAAATGTTTTTTCTTAGATACCCTTTCAGTTAAAAACGACAGGCAGAAATTAGAGCAGCAAGTCAAGGAGGCTAAACTGTATGAATGCCTTGCTCCTGAACGAACCAACCACCATTCTGCATAGCTCATTTTCTCTCCTCAGAAGCCCTTTCCTACAGTATTGCACATTTGCTAATATGAGAAGAGAGCAGGCGAATGGGAATAAAAGAAAAATAATTTAGAAACAAGTAAGAGGAAAACAAAGGTAAAAGAAGCAGTAAACTAAAGGATCAAAATCCACTGTAGAAAATATTTCTATAAAAAAGCAGAAAAGCAAAGCCACAGAAGCATTCAAGTAGCCAAGAGATTTCCTAAGTAAAACCCTAAAGGATCAAATGATTGTGATTGCACGTGATGGTCGGCCCTTTGGCTTCTGTGTTCCACTGATTTGATGCTCAATGACTGAAGATCAGAGATGCTGAAAACAGTGAGTTTCTGTATTCAAATACAAAGGTTTATAGATATTCGCTACTAATGTACTCTTCTCTGTATTTTAAAACTCCAGATTAAATATGATTCACATAACAACGGGAATTTCTTTCCTAGGTTTAAAAAACTAAATACAGAATTCAGATAGAACACACAAAGATAATATTAAAACTAAGCTAATTATTTTCTCTTATTTAATTTTTTTTCTACTATACTTAAATATGAAATTAAGGAAACTGAAATTTTAAATGTATTTTTTATACAAAGCAATACAAAGCAAACTAGAATTAGTGAGCACAACCCAATTTCAGCCTACTCTGTTACAGCATCAGTTCCTAAAGCAAGAGTCCTCCAAAGCTAAGAAAGAAAAAACAGAATCTGGTAATACCAATGGAAGGGGAGACAAAAATATACTGTATTGTAATAAATAAAATAAAAAAGCCAAACCTTATATAAAAGGAAGCATCAGAAGAGGAACTTTGCTCTTCACAATTCAGTTATAAGAGGAGTATCATATTGTTCTACACATTTCAGTACCCCTTGTAAATTCTTATACTTCTGCATAACTTAATAAACATTAAATATGGGTAACATACTCCACTATCAAAACAAAACACTGGTATTTAATTTGTATTTTCTTTAAGAGTAAATTAGGAGCCATACCCTGAATATACAAGGGATATCTTTACGAGTTGCATGTATTACATCCGACGCTAGGACAGAGCTCACACAAAAATCTTCATCTCTGGTAAGAAAGAGAGCAAAAGGATCACATACATGCACACAGGAACATTATTCAGCAAAATCTAACTGATATCACAACTGCTTCAATAGGCTGCAATCTCCTACCACTGCACAGAGGTCACAACTGCCATCACTGCTTTGTTATGCTCTAACCATCCTTGACTCAAACAACTCACAAGCTTTAGTTACATTTCTACAGCATTCAGTACATGTAACTCAGTGCACCTGAAGCTAAGTGGGGGTGGCTTTGTGTGGTTCTGGTTTATCAATCACACCTATTCTACAATTAGCAGCAAGAATATTGCTCTTCCAGCCCAGCAGACACATTATAAATGAATAATTCATACCTCAATGTGTAGCAAGAGAGGGGCCTTTGGAAAAAAAGAAAAATCACATAAAAAGCTCTTGGCAATATAATTATAGTTTGTGGGATTCAAATAAGGGTTTTCAAAACAGCTAGATTTTATTCTCTATTACAGTAAAATAAACAGACATCAGAACAACTTTTGCATTTCAGAGTGCTCCACCCCAGAGGGCTTGTCTACACAAGCCTTTTTAAACAGAATTTGACCAAGTTGATCACTGTAATTGCCAATTTTAGTGTAAAGGTGACACTAATGCCTGAAACTTGCCCTTGCTAGAATTCATAGCTGTGGTGGTTAATGTCTATTAAAAACATCTAAGAATACTCAGAAGACAGACTCAAAGAAGCAGCTACAATAACCAGATAAAGCATGGGACAGTTGATATGATATCTGGCTGAGTTGCTTCAAGCAATGTACTGATGTGAATACTGTTATTTGCAGTACTTCCATGCTTCTGCTCCCGTTGCCAGCATGTCAGAGAGCCGACGACGGTTCTCAGAGAATAAATGTGAGAACAAAACAGCAGTACTGGTACAACCCTGTGGTACAGCTGTCTGGAAAAAACATAAATCAAGGTGCTTGTGAATGCAAACCTTATACTCAACAAGTCATAGAAGGAAGGTGCTGTAACATTAAAAGGTATGACACTTCCTTGATATTTCCATAAATTGAAATTAAAGAACTTCTTGGTTACTCTGATCAATGTAAGTCTTGGATCTTTTATAGACAGCATTCAGTGGTTCAAATGGTTTACCATGAAAAAATTTCTCCTGTGAGAAGAAAGGGTCAGAGCCACTTGCATTGTAAATTAGTTGGTGCTTTTCTGCAGACTACTTCAGTTTTTGCAATGTTCCTGAAATTGCTGGCTATGGGATGATCTGTGACTCAATGCCAAGGTCAGAGCAGAGGGGAAAAAACAATCCACCAAAGTTTATTTGTTTTCCATGTATGCACACGGAATTCTAGGAAGAAGAATGCTAATACTGTAAATATTAGTGATTGTAGTATAAGTGACTATAAAGTCACTTAAGTGACTTCTTGTTGAGCCAACTCATTCAGCCTACACTTAGCTGCAGACTATTATGCGGAACACACAAGTCTTCTCAGAACAGAGCTCTCATATCTTAAAGTTTGTTGTGTACTATAAATAAATATTCCTGTTAGGGAAACAATACAGAGGATTTCTACTCCATCATAATAATACAAACCTGAGATCCAAGACTTGACTTGCAACAACTCCAGGCTGGGTGGATTTTCCTTCGGGCACATCATATAAGAACAGTTTACAGTCACAGACAACTGCGTAAGCCCTCTGCCACCCTTTCTTAACTCCTGTAGGCTTTGGGACCTGCATATAAATAACTGATTGCTTATTAAATGTAAGCACATGTAGCAGACACAGAAAGCAGGGACCTTTAGAAAAGCTTATACTTAGACCAACGGCATTAGAACACGTTCTATTTGCCCTTCGAAATGGAGTGAAAAATGTCAAGTAATCAGGCAATCATTTTTCCTCCCTTAAGTTCAACCATTCCCTGTTACAGTTTAATAACTATATTAGGTAGTATTAGGACAAACAATGTGGCTTGTATATTCCATAAATGCCAAAATGGCAGGACAGTATACCTTTTATATTATGCTTACATCAACACTGACAGAAATTCTTCCTTACAGCACGGTGAGTTTCCCCCTGCCCTCCTGCTGCTTATGAACATTGCAGCTACTAATCTACTAACCTTTAACTCCTGTAGCAAAACCAACCTTTTCTCCCACATCTAAAGCAACAAAGGTTAAATTAAGTTACACAGATGGCACATAAAGCCTTAAGGCTTTAGCACAGTTTAGAAGATCTGTTTAAACATACTCAGAGGTTCCAAGCTGCATAGCTGCAAGTGAAGTTTAGTATTCTTCCCTTGTCCAAGAACAAAAGACTATTACCTTGACATAGCCTTTATAGGCGGTTCCTATTCCTCTTTGCACATCTACTCCAAGAGGCCTTTTGGCTTGCTCAGGGGGTATAGGGCAGACCTGAGGTGCGCTATCCTTGCAGGAAACATGGCATGCAAATGAACACACTAAGTACAAAAGAGAAAATCCACAATGAAATGCATGTATGAGTCAATCATAACAGGAGATTAACGTAGTCTACCCTTACGTTCAGCAAACTAATTAATCGCACTGAAATTGGCAGTCAAATATTGCAACAGCCCACTACAGCAAAGGACTGAACACACCCAGATATTATATGGGACTCTCTGAAGTGCTTTTATTTTCTCTTTTAAGCCTATTACTTTCATAAAGTGCAGGAACTGAGTCCACATTTCAAGGCAACTTATGAAAGCATTTTCCAGAAGGAAAAGGAGTTGGTCAGCCTCACTGGTGTTAAGCAACAACTAACCCAGTCACACAAGACAAAAAGTATTAATAAAGGAGGAATAAAAATTAGGGGACAGCAGTGAGAGACAAGATAAATACAGTAGGTGCTTAATTTGATCCAAGTGTGCAAGAATACTGCAAAGACAAAGTAAAACTAAACTGACTAAAGAAATACAACAGGTTAAACTACTAGGCAACAGACTTGAAAACACAATAAAGTAGAAACCAGGAGACAAGGACTGAAATGCTGTGTGGTGAAAGGGGCATATCTATCTATCTATCTATCTATCTATCTATCTGTCTATCTCAGAGTTCAAATAAGGAGCAAATATCTATACTAATTGTTGCATCCTTTCTTACCATTTACACCACTTTGTACCACTTCGTGCTGCACCAGCAAGGGACAGAGGTCTCTTGTCTACACAACACTTCACACAGAAAAACTCAGAATGAATATATGCCGCTTCACGTGAGACAGACTACAAGAACTGTGGAATGAATTAACATGTTACATCAAAGCATCCAACCCACAGTTTATGGGCCAGATCTTTCCACAGAGATTTTGCCTGGTTTGTCCCAGCCACCCTGTTTCTACCAGCAGACTCAGGAAGGCAGCGGAGAGCGACACGGCACTGTGATCTACCCTGTGTTTCCTCCTAATCATATTCTCAGAAGTGAGCCTATGGCAGATACCCTGTGCACACCTCCAGTTCCATCATTACAAAGGGTCAAAGGATTCCAGATAACTTGGAAACAGCCTGCTTCTAATACAGCCACAGACTGGGCTACAAATCTCCTCCTCACGATGTCTAAGGAAGAGCCAGGAGAGTGCAACCCAGAGCAGGCTGCCTGGCTCGTTCTTTGAGCTACAGTCTGCTCCCAGGAGGAGGACAGGGGACACCTAAGAGTCATGCATGCAAAGTACTGTAGGTGCTACTGAAGACCAGGTAATAAATTCAGCTCTTTCAGGAGGCATCGTAATTATTTGGGACTGCACATATCAAGGCACACCAGTTGTAGAATGGGGAAAATCCACAGGATGTAGCCAGTTCCACAGGACTCTGGAAGTGCAGCTGTATTTCACCATAATCTCCAGCATTAAAAAGAGGAGAAATCAGAAAAAGCAAGTGATTGGGAGTGGAACATGGCAAAGTTTTGTTCTACTGGAGTCATCTCTATTCTCATGTCAATGTGATTCTAGTTTTTTCTGTACCTATCAAGATCTGGAGTAGAAGAGGCAAACTGTAAAACTAATGATGCAGAGCTTAATCAAAATAAATGAGGAAAAAAAAAAGAACAAACTTGATAGCTACACTGAGGGAAAAAAAACTGTTTCAGACTTGCAGGAAGAGATGCAAAATAAGAGTTCAGAACTGTCAGCAACAGGAGACAAAAGGCAGCCCTAGGGCGAGTGCTGGCAGAGCAATAGGTGCTCTCAGGGAAGAACAGCCAACTGAGACCTGCCAGGAAAAAAGCCCTGAAGGGCAGATAAAGCAATTTGAATAAGATGCTGAAGGTGTCAGAGAAGAGGGTGCCACTGGCAAGAACCAAACTGGACATAGAAATACAATGAAGTTATTTATACTGCAGTGTCTTGAACAGATTTGTGGACTATTTACTGACTTTGTTTGCCTAATTAAGATACAGATAAGTATTTTCAAAGAAAAATACCTCCATATACTCAATCATGGGACTCAGTAGTGATACATGCATCAGAGAAAGTATTTTAAGTAAAACTAATGGAGAGCAAAACAGGCAATAGGCCAAAAAACCTAGCAAATCATCTTCACAACAGAGGGTTCATGATCAGGATAACACAAAATACAAGGCTTGGACTCCTGTTATCAGAGCATTCTCATGGTCTTTTTTTTGTCCACTACACAAACAGAAAACACTCCTGCCTCCCTCAACTCACCCTATAACAGCACTAATGGTAGCAGAATTAATTAATAGTATGAAAGGGAACCATTCAGTGGTAGGCACTCCTCTCTTTCACTCCCTCCCCAAAGAAATGGGTGCCTTAAAATACATTAGTATTTTGGGACTATTTTTTCAGGGTCTTGCTGAAAAGAAAGGAAATTTAATTGACTCACCATCACAGGCATAACCTTGTCGAACTAATCCCACCATAAGAGAGGTGCAATGACTACACTGCGTAGGGCTTGTAAATGACTTGATATTGAGCTGGTGAGCTTTAGGCTGAAAGATACATTCAGGATAAAAAAACAACAACTTTTTACTTTCTGTACTCATGTAATGCAAGCATCTCCCCTGCCCCACCCTTCAGTATATCAGAGTGTACATTAGGAAACATGGGCTTCTTTTAAGTAAACGCAGCTTGTAAAAGGTGCTGCAAGACAACAGTAACATTTTTATTTCCATCTGCAAAGGACACTCAAACCCAAGCCACATTTTTTTTCTGTCATCCCTTCTGACAAATTAAAACCCATCAATGTGCATTTGGAAACATTTGATTAAAAACACAGACCTAACAAACAAACACATGACAAACCCAAACACGACAAGAACAAACATGGACAGCTAATTTATAAATGATATTTTTTCCTTTGTTCTTTAGAAAAAGGTTAGCACAGTCCCCCTACCTTTGGTACAGCTAGAGAAATGGACTGAATGGTGGGGGAAGGAGCAGCAGGCATCCTCTGAAGCCGAATTGGTTCCTGAATCACAAAAAACTGTAATTGAGCAAAATGAGGCTTCAAGAATTTGTTTTAAGATCGGGGTGGCAAAGCTTATTGTTTTCTGATTTTTCTTCTTTTTTGAAAATTATCAAAAATTTTATCATTGTAAACATCGCCATTCTGATTTAATAGAAACAGATTGTATTTTAAAGCACTCACAGGAAAGCCTGCACACTAACAAACAAACAGCAATACAGAAAACATGAAAATGAAGTACATCAACATACACAGAGCCAGCAAAAAGGCTTAATTTGCAACTGTCCTCAAAGCAAGTGCAATTAACACTGACACATTGCAAATAAGCAACATTGAATCCTGTTTCTTCATAATGAATGCTGCAAGATTTATCATGAACAAGACAGAGAGACTTTCTAGTGAATTACTCTTCAGGGCAAAATAATGGGTCCCTTACTTCTTGTTGTTGCTCTGCAGTTATAACTGAAGTAGATGGCGAAACTTCTGACTTGGGACCCTGTGTTTCCTGCTCACTGATAGAACTGGTCTGCAAAAGTGACAGCAAACATGTTAGATTAGATACCACAGATCCAATGAAGGGTTCTCATGTCAACAAAATGGAATTTCAAGGTAGCTACAAGTAACAATGCACGGTAAAAATAAAATGAAAAGCAATGCTGATTTCTATATGCAATACACATACATTTAACAACCTTCCACTCTGAAAGAAATCTTCCCTCAAAAAAACGCCTGCCACCTGATGGAAAAGCTGTACAACTGGAAGTACTGAAATGCAAAACCTTGCAGTAGGCAGCATAGATACTGTAACAGCCACCTTTTCCCAGCAAGGCTGTGTCTAATCTCTTGCATGCAGGTATGGAATGACGTTTGAGAAGCTTGGCAATCATCCATACAATAGCTTATGTCTCATGGTAGCTTACTACATCAGGATTTTTCTAGCACATAGCAGCTGGCAATTCTGCAGCTGGCAAGAAAAATTTTTGAAGTAGTACCACACAATCTTTTAAAAAGTTGTTTAAAAATGGTTGGCTATTTTATTTACACCTCTGCTATTAAAAGCATCATATCTACTTAATCACATTGTCTTATATTTCACTAAAATTTTAGACTAGTATCCATTACAAGCCTTCTATTAATTTCACATTTAGATTAGCAACTACTAATTGCCAGCACAAGGGGGAAGTATGCTACAATTCCAGAGCTAAAGAAGCTGGGTGTGGAAGGAGGATACTATATTACTGTACTCTAAGGACATGATGAACATCATGATTAACAAACATCAGATTAGACTTCACATAAATGATCTAATTG
Source organism: Antrostomus carolinensis (assembly GCF_000700745.2). NCBI lineage: Eukaryota > Metazoa > Chordata > Aves > Caprimulgiformes > Caprimulgidae > Antrostomus > Antrostomus carolinensis. The sequence goes on along the minus strand of NW_010296181.1, from coordinate 37,674 downwards.
TCACTAAAGGCAACAAATAATGAATCACTCACCTCCCAGCCAGTTTAGACAGGAAGACAGCACAAGTTCAGTTAGCTCACTAAATACGTTCAGATATTTGTTATTTTTTTCGTTAAGAATTGATTGGAAGGGCTGGGCCATTGAAGATCTCACTGTACCATTAGGTAATGTGAACTATTTCAAAATGCTAAGTATGATTCAGCTTTAGCCATACAGATGGTCAAAATATAAAATAGCAAGCCTGTCAAGAGGTATTAAAAGAGAACTAAACTCTATTTAGTTGAACTAAGCTCTATTTAGTAGATTAAGTCCCTGTCAAGAGGTATTAAAAGAGAACTAAACTAGCTCTATTTAGTAGATTAAGTTATAGAGAAGTTAAGGAAGCAAATATCTAGTTTTAGAAGGCCATATTTACTATGACAGGTCACAACAAAATAAGGAGACAAAACTACTAGCAAAAACTTACTTCTTCCCAAAAGGCTAGCAGAGAAGATGTAGACGAAGAAGAAACAGAATCCTTTGTTGTAACAAGGATACGAGGGATAAAAATGATCACTTATCACCCACAGGAAAACTTCAGATAGAGTATTAGTAGGCTAGCTAAATAAAATGTTTAATATGGCCAAATGCTATTTATTCAAACTAAATTAACCCAGAGCACATGACATGGACTATCTTTATTAAGTACATGTGAAAAAAAATATTGTTAATGGAAGTCATTAACTACAGAATCAGCAATTTTAATGTAATTCATCAGAAAATGCCATCTCCATTTCCATAGCGACTACATAATCATTGCAGGATCTGTAGAATGGAATCTTGATTAGTTATGGGCTTGATACCATAGATGTTACTGTTTTAAGTATTTTAATGCCGTGTTTTAAAAATCAAGGTCAGTAAGACAAAAACTATTACCCAGATAGTAGAATATATCATGCTTCTCTCTCTTCCCTCCATCTCATCCATATAGCGCATCTTGCTGCTTCAGCAAGAAAGCCAGTGTGGACATTTTATGACTGAGAAGAGCACATATACAATATATGCAAATATCACAGCATGTCCACGGGCTTTCTTTTTGGCAACAGTGACAATTTGAAAAAAATAAATATAGAGAGTACAGATTTCAGAGATAAAAGCTAACCAGACTGGTTAGGTTTTAACCTGAGCCCCTTTAACTCAGCTCCATAAACATAACAGATTATTCTTTCCAGTTTCAGCTCTTGGATTTTATCCTGAACTGTCTTGTGTGTTTTGCAAAAAAACATCCCAGAAGATCTTCACGGATCAAGAGTTCATGAAGTAAGAAAATATGATTCAACAGTGCATTTAACAGCTGGTTCCTTGCGGAATGCACAAACCTTTTTAACTGAAACACCCACTTGGAGCTGTGATTTGTATGATTAGCTTCCTAAGGATCAGAGGGTGTGTCACGATAAACTTATTATACCAACATCTGTGGGTTCTCTGATTCTTTTCCCAGTTCCTTCTGCTCTAACCACTCCATTAAGATCTGGAGCCAACAATTTTACATAACTGTTTGAACACTCCTTGAACTGTGTGAATACTTTTCCTTGTATTAATCAGCATCTTCCAACTGCAAAGCATTTAATCCCTTATTTCTAACAGGGTGTGCCAGCCTTTCCAAAAAACCTGGAATATATATTATTCAGCCAAACGTTTGAGATTAATCTAAACAAAGAAGCTAGAATGGGAAATAATTAAGGTGAACTTGTGGGAATACTTCCCAAAGATGCTAGCTTCCCTACAAAATGCCAAGCAATCTGACATTTATTGGACATCCAATTCTGTGTCACACTGCTTTGGCTAATGTGCCAGATCCAAACCTGCCATATAGTGCCCAAGCATTGCTATTAAGAAATAAAAATATAATTTAGCTATCACATCTTTATAGTTATTTTATGTAATAACTCACTCTGAAAGTCAGATCACGTGCAAGAGGAGAGGTGTTGAAATATTCAAAAATGGAATCTTGAAAGTCTGGAAGTTTGAGACCTAAAACCCAAAGCAGAACAGGCTTAGCTAAAAGGCAACATCACAAGTGGTGTTAGAACTCTGTTAAAACACAGTAACTTCAATTACCTGAATCTGTTCTGTATTTTTCTTCCAATTTTTTCTTCAAACCTTCCATCTCTTCCAACAGTTCCCTATTTTTTGCTTCTGATTCCTTTAATTTACTAAAGCAACACAATATGATCAAAATGCAACTTGAAATATCTCAAAGGCAGGAATATCAGTGCACTGGGTTGTTAATTTCTGGTCCTACATCTTAGAGTTTTGGAAAACACCCCTTTTTTTTTTTTTGAGGAGTGGTAGCAGGTTTTTTTAAAGAGATATATATATATTCTTAAGGCTGATTAATTTTATTTTTCCCTTGAACAGGCAACTCACTACTTGACTAGATAGTGAAAACTGTACTTGAGACTCCTGCTATCACTGCAGGTATCTGCCAAACAAAATTGTTCTGATAGTAGTTTGGCTTTTAATTCCCAAGAATACATCTACTCTCCCGTTAGTCTAAGAAAAGGTACTGAATGTGCCTTGAATTTGCTTTTATGCTTTTTTTCCCCTCAAGTGCCTGAGATGTGTACCTTACTACTAAGCTATTCACAGCAGTGAAATGCTTACTCGAAGAAATTTTTACAGTTCTCATTTGACTATGTATGAAATATGTAGGATGGGATCTTTCTGGCAAAGCCCCATATCCCAGGCACAAGGGGCCATTTTAAGAAAGCTACTATTCGAAGCAGCAGTTTAGAGCAGTGCATTAAAGCCCAAACAGAACCAAAGCCCTTATTACCTTTCAAAAGATATGTTTGCATCTTTAACTTTTCGTAGCTCTTCTTGAACTAGTTGTTTGGCACGAATTTCCGCATCAAGGGCAGACTGTAATTCCAGTCTAGCTGACATATCCAACTTCTGACTGCGACGCACTTTCCAAAGTGGATCCTGTTGCAGTAAATTACCAAATATTACCATAAACTGTCTAAAGATATTTCTGTTCTTGTTCAAAGACATGAAATGGCTTTCACCCTGGTTCAGACAATGTTCTTTTAATTAGCTATGGACAGTATACCTACCTCCTACATGGATATCAGTTGACAGTCAGACTTTGTAACACAAAAGTGAGTAATGAGCAATTTTTATACTGGTTAAACCACTAACACAATATGCTTGAAACCAAAATCACTGAGCGTGGAAGTCAAACTGAGAGAACTCATTGAAAATGGCTAATTTTCATTGACCAATCTAGAAAAGGGTATAAAACCTGCACAGTGGCACACTGGAACTTCAAACATGAGATAAACGTAAATATTTAATGTAAAACATATTAATCTAAAATACAGAGAGTGGTAAAAACATGAAAAAAGGAAATAATCTGGGTCTTGAGATACCCAACATACCTACTTCCTAAACAATTCTTACACTTCCTAAGAATCACACACTATACTTTTGTGTACACCATGCAATTCCACCCTACTACCCCCAAAAGCTAATTTTCTGAGCTTTTCCAAGTATTTTTCACTGTGGACTACATTTCTGATATTCCCTAATGGATACCTCTCTAGTCACACATGAACTTGCAAGTAAGTCATGAAAATCAGAGGCATTTTAGATCAGGTTCTGCTGAAGTTACAAAACCAGTTGCAATACAAAGAACAGATAGAGCTCTTTATTCTGGAAGTAGCTAAGAAGAAGATGCCCACTGCATTTGATCTGATCTTTCTTCCTACTAAACTTCTCAATTATTATAATCATCTCTTGATAACATAGGCAAATGTTAACTCATAGGAAGTCACAACTTTCTCTTATTTTCTCCTCTTCATAGGTTTGGATGGGGTGAGTAACAACTTCTCTGTATAAACCAGCAGCAGATGGACTCTTTATGTGGCAGACTGTGCTGACTGGCACTGCTAAGGATGCGGGCTTCCATGCCTAGCTGCAAATGGCTCTCCCTTTCCTTATGCAGGTACTGAGTAACTGTCAAGGCAAGACAGTGTTTTCATCTTTGAAAACTTACTTCTTCATGAGGGCTCTTCTATACTGCAGATTTTTTGGAAATTCATACTACTGTATGGGAAAATTATGGCACAAGGTCTCAGTGTTCTGTACATAAATAAAGCTACATGCTCTCAGTGAGTCACTAGTTAGTAACAACACCAACCAACTAATTCTTGTTCACAAATGAAAATGTACTTCGTTATCTCACTGGAAAGGCAATTAAAATTATTCGTTTGCATCTAACATGGTGAGGTACATTTCTGTACTCCTCTTTAATGGTCTAAGTTATTGTTTCTTCTCTCCTCTGTACTGTTTAAAGTAGTTTGTGATGGCAGGCATTAGTAGGAAACATTCCCCTGCCTCTAATTGTCAATTTCTGATCAGATGACTCAAATGGATTTCACAAGCAATAGCTAAAATCTAGAAAGTCATTAGCAGAGCAGAGGATTTATTAGAAAAGAATTCTGGTTATGAACAGACACTGATAAGACAGTAGCTGAAACTAAAAAAGTAGCTTCTTGGACACCCCCAGAACAGCTTGAACACTTGCTGTTTCTTACCAGTGTTCGTGACCCCAGACTGGAACTTCTCAATGATTCTAATTCTTCTGTCATCTTGGAAGCTAATGCTTGGAGATAGCCACGAGCATCCTTCTCATCACTTACCCTATTGTGCAATTACAAAAAAAATGTTACTTAACAGTTTCACAGCTCATAGCACCAAATACTGTACCACCAAATAATCAGTGTCTGCACTGGCTTTAGGGACATCGCAAAAACGGACACAGTGCGAAAAACTCTCCCAGCAACAGAAAACTGAATACATCTTAGATTGCCTGCTTTAGATTTTTCTTTTATCTGATTCTCTTGATTGTGGCAGTTGCTAGGGAAACTGAAGTTTCCCTTTCACCATCAGCAAGAGTTCTGCAGACAGTCACTGTTATTGTTTGGAACATGATCTCCATATTGCTTGCTCAGTTTTCAAAAGGGCTACCTTCAAGTCCTTCTTGTCTTAGATGCCGAAAACACTTGCACACAGCCTGCTAAAACAGCAAATAACAGAGGGAAGAACGGACCTGTGGAATAAGTGCAAGTGCTTGTCTAGTACAGCTAGTGAGGTCCTATACGTTAACATGGACCTTTTAAATCATGACCATCTTCCTGAATTAATTTATAAAAATAGTCCAAATTGGGTGATTTAATGATCACTTTAGGAGACTGAAGCAAGCTTACACCAAGACCCTCTCCTTTGAACTTAATAGCATTTGACAATTTCACTTGTCATTACTATGCAGCAATACTAGAAAGCAGAGGAGAAAGAGTTAATCAAGATTCAGAAGCACCATGCTTTTGTTGATCCCAGACACACAGAAAGGCCCTAGCTAGACATCAAAAAAAAAAGCCAATCAATATAGTTGAAAGAGCACATACCATTGAATAATTTCTGCAATCTGAGCTTCCCAGTGAGCAACAGACTCTTTCTTTGCTGCTAGGTCTTGAAGCTCATCTTCTAGCTGCCTGTTCTGTGCTGTTAATTTGTCCACAAAGGAGCAAAGCTGAAACAAAAGATTAATTTCACCCACAGTGTATGTCAGTTTCAGCCTTTTTACATATGCATGTGTCTACACACCTATAGAATATGAACAAACAAGACCACCCTGGGCTATCTGGAAGTTCTAAGACAGACCGAAGAACTGGAAGGAGAACCAGAGACCAGCTCCTGAGCACAGAACACCACATTGCCAGTTCACACAAAACAATCCAAAACAAAGGAAAAGAAAAAGCGAGTGTAGAGGCCATTGAGAGGAATGAGGTGTAACTGTAAGCCATCAGGAAGGCAGGCAGTCTTTGTAAATGCTTCCCTCTTTGTGTGGTCTTCATGAAGGAATCAGAAGGTGGTGGTGCCCTCTGAGCTGTGGGAATCAATCTCACTAAGAGCAGTACTGAGATGTTAAAGTTACTCTTTAGCCAGATCTCTGACATTTATATGGTGAAAATTACATTTGTTTTATTCAGACATTTACAGATCTGTTCTGAGCAATGAGCAGACTACTTCAAAGTAACAACATCAGAAAGTAACAAAATAAGAACTATATTTTGCTTTCCTAAAATAATTACCCTCTCGTTTTCTGTTGTTAGCTTTTTGTTATCTTCCAAGAGCATACATCTTTCACGTTCATATTTCTCTTTCATTGTTCCTACTGCTTCCTCCATTTCATTGTGCCTAAGGAGAAGGACAAGAAAAAGAAACACTTATACTGTAACACTGCTGATCCCATAGATTGGTATTTTCAAAAAGGAATAAACAGAGTTAAGGTGCTATACTATCCTGTACAGATACCTATGAAAAATAAATGAGTAGTTAATGAATCATGTTCTGAAAACTTACCTCTCTCGTTTTGTTTTCTCTAATTTATCCTTTAATACCATGATCTCTTTCTGCAGTGCAAGCTGATGGCTCTCTGAATCATGTACTTCCTTTTTCACATTTTTTACTTCCAAAACATGTGAGGCTTCTCGTCGGACCAACTCCTCTTCATAAAATAAGATTTTCTTTTCCAGCTCAGACTTAATTTTGGAAAGCTCTTGCTGATGCTCTAGTGTGGCACCTGCTGCCCGGCCTCCCTGCTTCAGCTGAAGAGGAAGAGAAACCATCAGGAAGAGACTATATTTTGGGAATATTATTTGAACTTAGAATAGCTGAATTGGTGTCACTTTGGAAACATTTTTATCTGGGCACTGAGTGATCTAAAAGGTGCCTGTCTCCAAGCATTAAAGCCCCATAAGTGACTGCTCTGATTACATGACTCTAATAAGGGATTCAAATGGGATGCAGAGATGACAAATTTGGATCACATTGGTTTAGTATCTGCTTAGGATTCATAAACTGGACATTTTCAAGACATTAGTGTCCACTGAGATATTAAAGTACTTCAAGTAAAAAAAAAAAAAATCCCAAATATCCTGAACAGGTTAGGTCAGACTTCCAGTAATGCCGAGTTTTTACATCTCCCACAGGTATCAACAGCTGAGTAAGAAAAACTATTGCAGCTCCTGTGTCATGAATAAAAATTTGTTATAAACCATGTAACCTTTAGAGCTTCCAGCTCATTTTCCAGTTGCTTGGAGAAGGCCTCACTGTGCTCACGAAGCTTGCGTTCTTTTGATGCTTCTGCTACAACTTCTTCAAGTTTGGCTTCCAGCTGCAACAACAGTAATTCTAAGTCATTTCAACACAAGGTAGAGCTATCTGTATCATTCATTTCCTTTCCTCCATACAGATGAGCAGCAACTTTTTCCTTATTTCTATTTTGCATTACACCACTATAACAACCATCTCAGAATGTCATCATAATTGTTTTGCCTTCATTGATCCAGGCAACCATCTGTCTCACATATAGAACTATTACCATATGACTTTTTGTATGAAATGAACTACACCAAGTATGTGCAGGGATAACTGCACAGCTTCTATTAATGCTAAGAGAAGGAAATGGCACTAGGAAGTCATTGCAGCTGTGAAAGAAGAAAGTCTCCCACATTTACAGGTCAGCTCCACGCTCCAGTATCTACTAAGGCAGCTCAAAAATCCTGACCTTCGAGCCAAATACTTCAAATATGAACACTGAACACTTTCACCTTGCTATTAAAGAACAAAATAAGCTTGATGATCCATTTATCAAATTCAGAAAGCTTATCAGAAAGACAATTTAGCAGCAACTAAGGCAACTGTTGCAATTCAAGCAATAGTGGCACAGTTTTAAAACCTGACAGGAAGAGAAAGATTTGTTTTTCTGCATTCAAATTCAACTAGCAAAGTCATTTTTAAAAGGATAGTATTTAGAATTGTGGGTCAAGACAATAGAATAATGATACAGCTGTTAGGAAAGGAAGAACAGAGGAATTTGTATGAAGAAAGACAAGAGATAAAGCCCTGCATGGAAATATTTAACTGAATAAGCAGTAACACTTGGATGTCTGCTGCACTCTGCTCTAGAGATGAGGTGCCGCAGCCCTACACATCAGATATTGTATCACAGGCACCTTTTCTTTTCCCAGCTAACTACCACTTCCTATTCATGGATAAAAATCTAAGATACTTCATCTCTTGCTACATTTTCATAGACTGCCCTTCAATTTGCTAAAAGTTTGCTAGCAATGTTTAGAAAGCTCTGGAATTTATCTTCTGCACCTCACCCAGAGAATACATAAAATTTGATGATTTTTCAGTGATTAAAACACTCTGAGTTAGCCACAATAGCTGTTTCTTATGCCCTCTTCTGGTTATCCACTTCATCTTATGTAAAACTATGAATTGCCCAGAATACTAATTGGAAATTAAATTGCTTAAAGATATTACAGACATTCTCTACCATGACTAACTACAGAGGAAGGAAAACCACCTATTTAGTCTGTATCACTATTACTCCCTCCAGCTAAAAAGAAAAATTCAGTTGAAAAAGAATGAAGTCAGAATGTTCCAACCTTAAAGCACAAAAAGACATAAAGCTTTCTAGGTATCAAGCTGACATTTATGAGTCAGAGTCTAGAAAAATCAAAACACAGGAACTAAGAGGCTGGGCATATAGCAAGAACAGGTTCCTCTAGATTAAAATCAGGCTGAGTACAAACAAAAAAGAAGATTTGGTTCATTTCCTCATATATCAGTAAAACATTTAGAAACAAAATCAAGATCTATTTTGTTATCTGTAGCAAAGTTACATGGAAGAGTTAGCAGGGTAATTTCTTATAGACAAAGTAAATTACCATTAACAGTCCCGATTTTTCAACACAATCACATATGAGATACCGGATAAGCAGCAGCTGAAATGCATTATTGTTAGCTATTTTATCAAGCTACCTCTTTCCTGATCTTCTCTGATTTACGCATGTCCTGTCGCATAGCATCGATTTTCTGCATGCTCACTTCCACCTCCTCTTCTTTGTCGCGAAGCTGACGGGACAGTTTCTGCTTTTGGGTCCGCAAGTCTCCCATCCTCTCACTGAGCTCGGAGAACTCCTGCACAGCCAGCTTTCTTTGCTGGTGGGCATCCCTCAGTTCTTTGGATTGTGTCTTTAATCTCTCTGAGGCTTCTACAAGTTGCTGGTTTAAATAAAAAAATATAATGATAAAAAGTCATTTGAACTCCATGTATTCTTTCCAAGAAGAAAGAAAGTAGGCCTACATAAGCATGACTCGAAAGCTCAGCCACCCCATGTAACTTTAAAATATTATTTATAACATTCAATTTACACAAAGTTTTTTGTTTGTTTGTTTGTTTTTTCCCCCTGGGTAAGCAGCTGCAGTAACATACCAAGGTAGCAGTTATTCTGCTTCTAGTGTGGCAGCTCCAAGAGCAGCTTTGCTGCTCCAGAAGTCTTTCTTATAAATCTGACTGCACAAGGCCATCTAAGTAACTTAATTTCAGATTACTACCGTGTACCTGCACAATAGTAATCTTTTTCTAAAGAAATACTTTAGCAGACAGCACATTCAGGGGAGCCATCAAGTACACTGTACCAGCACTGAAACGCTGCAGCAAATCTATTGAAATTCTTCACACAACTAAGGAAGATTCCTTAGAAAAAAACTGTGAAGCTTTAATACTTTAACTGAAAGTATAGAAGTTGTATAAAATACAAATTGAATATTCTACATAAAGAAAAGAGAATTAGAAAAAGAGCAGAACTAGGCAACAGAATAAATGTATACTGGCCAAGGGACTTCTGAAAAATTCCACCGTTAGCAGGAGCATTGCAGGAACTATCATTAACTTCCCAAAAGGCATGTGTTCAAAGCAGGAGGAACCAATTTGCCCCCTTTGTTACTCATACACTTTGGTAAATAACTTTTACCAGTGGTTAAAAGAGGAGAGACTGTTAAATTCTAGTGGACAAAAAACCCAGGGTTTTTGGCCCATGGATTACTTCTGGGTCCATCTAAATGCCATGTGAACAATATGGTTGCTAGACTTTTCCAAAACTAGCTATTTGAATACAAATAGCTTTTTTTGATATTATTGAAAGTGGTATGTAGTATATGCAAACTCCTATTTATGTTACTGCAAAATATTTTGCTAAATTAAACTAAGAAACTGTTACATATTAGGAAGCAAACAAACAGTAAATAAACTCAGCAATTACATAAAAGTCATCCTCAGCCTTAAGCAATAATTAACCTTTTGGTATTACAAAGAGTAAGTGGGCTCAAGCTGGAGCACTGACCTAGTTCTATTAACTCTTTCATATACATATATATATATATATATATGCACATATATGCTTTTTGGCATCTACAAGACTGATGACTAGTCACAGATCTGAATTTAACTCCTGTGTATATTGAAACAATTAAGAATAATTAAACAGTTAAAATTAAACCATTAGCAGAACACAGTTGAAATAAATAAGATGTCTATCAACTTCCAAAAAAAGAAAACTACTGTGTTGCTAATGAAATTAATAGGTTGACTAACATCTCAGTATAGTTTTAAAAAGCAGCACTCAAAACACTAAAATTGCAATCACAATAAAACTGTTCTATTACTACTTTCCATAACCATTTTTAAACGTATCTATCTTTGGATCAGTACCTTATGAAGGTCATCCTTTTCTTGCCGCAGTACTCTGCACTGTTTTTCTAATCCTTTCAACTTGTGTATAGAGTCTTCATGTTCTTGTCGAAACGCCACTGCATCTGCAAGCTGTCCTTCCAGTTTACTTATATCTGTAGATTAATACATATTAAAGGTAACTGGTCCCAAATTTACACCAATAATGCAAGCAACATTACTCAAGCAAACTGGAACAACTTTGTTTGGAAAAATCAACTTATTTCCCATTCACACCATTTTAGACTGTTTAAAGTAATTTTGGGGTACTGACAGCTCCATATAATTTTAATTTGCTCAGCCTATTAAAGAAATCCTCCCAAAGACTGTGATCTCTTGAAGTCAAAAAGCCTTAACACAGGGCTTCATTTTGTTTTTGAGCAAGGCAACTTCTAGCCCTTGAAAACATTGAAATAAACTTCAGTTGTTCAAATTCCAGTTCTAGTAATTTGTCTCCTAAGTAGTTTTCATTATATGACAAACAAGGCTACAGTCAGACACTAGTGCGTCCAGCAAGACAGGAAAGGAATACTTATTTCCTAGGGCAGACAGGAACTCACAATCTGGGAAGGAAATACCATCCTGCACGAGGCAGGCAGGAGACCTGACTGCCTGTAATCCCGGTAGTATGTTCTCCTGGTCATTCTCTTTACTCTCAAAGAAAATGAACTAAATTTGATTTGAAATTACCACCTTTAAGTGCAACAAACTAACCACCTTTATCTATTTCTACTGGGTCTTAAAAGCTGGTAAGAAAAAGAACTGCTATTTTCCATTCGGTTTTAATTACTACTTCTTTTAAACAAAAATGTAAGAAATTGCACAGGGAGTAACTGTCTCACTCAAGCTTCACTGATGTCTGTGGCAGAACAGGAACCTGGACCTATGGATTCAGGGATCCCAAGCACTGCAGAAATTATTAAAGGATTATTCCTTTTCTCATTTCAGCATAAACCTCCTCCCACTCTACACAACCAATACTTCTTTTTAAACTAGATTATACTGCTAGTTTTTGTATTTAACAGGACACCATTGCCTGAAGAGCTGGATAAATCTGAACCATTTGTAGAAGCAGCTTCTTAATTGAACTGTTTTGACTCAAATCTAGTTCCAGAATATAAAAGAATAGTTTTTTTGTAAGGATAATCTACTTAGCAGAGCTGAGTTGATTTTTACAATGCATGCACCTACAAAGGGGGTATATTGCCAAACTGCATTAAAAAAAAAAATCAGCAACCCAGCATCTGAACTCACAGTATACTACAGGCCCCTATAAGCCCCTCAAGCCAAGTCATTAGGATTCAAAACTACCATTTTGTTTATCACTGATTCCCACTTAAAAATTAGATGCTAACAGGAGGTTTGTATGGATAAACTAATAGCATTGTCAAGCAACAGATTTTCAGTGATATGGATGAGTCAGTCTTCTCTCAGGACAGATGCCAGTATTTGTTTTTCTGCAATGCTCAGTGCTTCCTTAATTAATGCATCACCAGACAGAAACACAAAGGGAGCAGGAGCTCAGAAATATTTAAATGTGAACTATTATTACACATCCTCCCACCTACCCCCTTATGCTACTAAAGAGCAACCAGTGCTCTCTCCCCGCTGTCTCTTACACCTGCCTCCAGTAAAACCCCTCCAAAACAATACTCCCCAAAGGAGGAGTAATAGAACAGGATCTCTTGAGACTTCTACAGACATCACAAAAAATATTTAAGTGAACCCATCTAGACAATTCATTGTACTGTAAACTCCCCATGCTAGTATTTGCTATCTGTCTGAGCAAGTGGAAGAAAAAGTTAACTGCTCATCTGGAAAAACTGAAATGCCTCTTAATATTAGAGAGTTTAAAAAAACCCCCTTTTTTTAGCACCTTAAGAACATTAATTCTTCTTATTGTAAAAACACAGTACCTATTTTGCTATTCCTAGTAACATTAAATCACATTACTGTAATTACCATGCTAGAGGCCTACCTGTTAATTTGTTCTTCAACCGTTCAATTTCTTCATTTAATTTTTTTATTTCCTTATCACGACTTGTATTTACTGTAACGCACACTGGACCCTGGAGGTTCTGCATTGTCTGTGTAGATTCTTAAAATCAGAAAAGGAAGACAAAGGTTTTCAATAAAATACATTCCAATTCCTCCCAATGAGCAGAACCAAGAATCCAAACAAATATAAACCACTAACCTTGCAGTTTTCTGTTCAAATCCTGCTTTTCTTGCTCTAATTTCCGTATTTTCTTTTCATAGCCTTCTATTTGTGAAGTGTTCTTTAAATCACGCTGCACATCCATATCTTTGGTTAAAGTGTCTGACTGCAATGCACTCTTTAAAGTGCCTCTATCAGATAAAGAGCTGAAAACAAATACGTAAGTTAGAATATTTTAATAAATACTCAGAGCAGTCTATAGCAGTGACATGCTTAGATTCCACCAAACATGCACCTTAAATTTACAAGAAGAGTGAGTGCAGTAATTGTTACTGTTGAGACAACTGTCAGGGTAGATAAAGTTATTATTCCCTAGCTACTGTGTATGCTGCTGTGGAATTCAGATATCTACACTTGGGACTTTAACAATGCAGACATATATTCACTTTACAAACTACCCAAATGATTGAAAATGTTAACTCTCCTATGCCAAAGGTTACTACTACCTGCCAGCAAAGTAAGCAGGTAAGTGTTCCTGCGTTGAGAGAGCCAAGAAACAAACCTAAGTGTCACAAAGATGGATTTAAGTTAAGCCACATGATCTCACTCTGAAAAGGATGAGCTGTGGGTACTGGGTTCTTTCTGAAATAATGCATTGGGTAACAAACCCAACAAAGGGAAATAACAGAATAACAAACAGGGCAGAATAACCTTAAGATCAGAGACAAGTATACATTTGAGGGACTTCTAAAGTCAGATAGAGGCCATTTCAAAGATGTGCAAAGTGAGTTGCTTTGTCCATGCTCAGAACCATCTATGTTAACTTAGCCTATCAGCAGGTCTTTAGACCAATGAGCTAATCCTGAATGGTTCCTGGTAGATAAGCAATGTGGACTAGACTTGCCCTCAGCCTCCCAATGCAGGGACAGGAATTTTATATCCAATTGCAAGTGGCACATCTAATTTTCATTCATTTAAAACAGATAAAATACTAAATACAAAAGCATCTAATCTTGGCAAGTATGATCAAAATATGTCCAGACACTTGGAAGAAAAAAAACAGGGATAAAAGTTTATCCACAGGTATACCTATGGACATCAACCATTCTACATGTTTATAAAAATGAGAATTTCTTAGAATTAGCTGTATTTGGGAAACAAGTTTAATGAACAACATATCCTTTGCTTACCTATCAGTTGTGTATGTAAACCCAACGAATGGTAAATGCAATCCAGAAAAGCCTGTATGAGAACTTGGTGGCACCACTTCCTGCATGAAAACAACATGCATGAAAACCCAGAAGAGAAGCTATATAGAGCTAAAGGCATTTAATTTAGCCTCAACAGTTAGAGACAGCTAACAGAAAAACTTCTCTTAGCACATACCAATTGACAGCTATGCTTCATTGTATAGCATTCCATTGTCCCTGGATGAACTTTATTTCAGATTAGGTCACTTAATACAATGACCTCAATTTAGGTGCCTCTTGAACCAGCACTTGAAAGGACAGCATTTCAACATGTTCAAAGCACAATACAACCAGGAAAAAAACCCCTGAAATTTCAAGCTCCTAATTAAAAGTGACCTGGCACCAAAATGCACGCTGTTAGTTTCAGCATGCTATTTACTGTTAGATACATAATTAAAAAGACATGCCTAAAGCTCTTCATTTCTTGGAATACAATACAAGCTGATGAGCAAATTACTACAAAAGCCCTCTGCTCCTCCTGACCCAAGTTTGTAAACTACTACACAATGGAAATGGATGAGGGGAACACCAATGTTCCCACTCCAAAAACCAACCTCCTGAATCTTGAGTGAGTGAAGAAGTAGGAGTGTGAGCTCTCTCACCTGGACAGCTGTGATTGAAAGCTGCATGGAGAGTATGTGTGTATTTCTAAAGACAGATTTTTTTTTTTCACCTTTGAAAAGGAATAAATCCAAATACTAGATCCTTGTAAAGGTAAACTAAAAGAGCAACTAAGGGGTTTTTTCCTCACTGAAATGCATTTTAACTTTGACTGACCATGTAACAGTAGTCCATTTTGGCAAGCACTACCATTTAGAAAAGCAGCTCACTATTTCTGAATGACCCAAAATGCCAAAGAGATGAAAAACTCTAATTTTTCACATTTTAAATTATTTTTTTTCATCTCTTCATGACATATTTTGAAATAAGCTTTCACTACTACCTTATAGTGCAGCAAGGTTGGATAGTAATATTTAAAAACAAAGACTCACTGGATTTCTTAATACATCATCATCCACATCAAAGTTTGAGGTGTCAGAAGGACTGCTAACATCCGGAATGTAAGGTGCTTCTAGGTTTCGGATATTATCCCAATTAAGTCCTTCAAAAAACGCATGAGACTTAAAATCCTCTATTCCATTCTGTCCCAGTCTACGTTCCCTACTGCAGATAAGACGCTGAATAAGATCTTTTGCTTCTTCAGATACATCTGTAACATGGGATGGAAACTGAAATCGTTCCTAGAAAACAAAACAAATCAGAGTAATTTTTAGAGAAGGAATCTAGTCCATAACTTTCAACAACAGTTTCAAAAACAACGTGCTAAATTATACCAATAAAACTGGAAATTAATAGTCAGACATTGTTCTAGTTTCAGCAAGCAGTGCCAGAGCACAATGCAATACATTCAGTGATAGGCCTTTTTGTCTTAAAACTGCTTTTGAGGACAAGCAATAATTTCTAAACTTCTTTAATACAGACCTGTTTGAAACTAACTGAAATTACAGTAACTCTGTTAGGAAAAGCAAGTTACTTTTTTCAAGACATACAGGAATTTTGACACACTACTATATATTAAAGATCATAAAATAAAGGCAGATGCTCACTGGTATTTGTAGTCACAGATCCACCAATCTCCTGAAGATGTACTCCTTGAAATTTTATTAATTTGAACGCTTAAAAACCCATGATGGTAGTCAATTACTTACAAAACATTGTAAATTTAAGGATGCATTTTTCTAATTTATAGGTTAAATACCTGTTTTTCTTACCAAAATATAATCCGCATTTAGAAAAGATTTAATTATCATAAACAAACAGCAGATCTAAAAATTGTACTTACAATTAACATCTGAAATTACTCTAGACAAAAATTTTGAAAACTTTTTCAAACTAGTACCACTGTATAGTAAAGAAGGGCTTTTTGGTTTGTTTTTTTCAATAAAGGACAATGGCATAAATATATATCTCTATATTTGGAACACAATTTTTCAAGTTTAAAATTAGATCACTAGGGACCAAATCAGCATAACTGAAATTAAACTTTAAAACTGACATTGAAAAACAATCATATTGATTGTGTGTCCAAATGAGATTAAAATCTTAAGTCTGCAGGACAACAGCTTCAAATTTCCTCCCAAGTAGTTTAAGAGTCAGGTAGCCAGAATTTACAATGGTTACACTTGCAACCATTTAGTTCATTGAGGAAATGAAATCAAGAGAGATTAATATTCATCACAGCAAGGGTGTCAGCTCTGGCAAGGATTTCATGTCTTATCCATCACAGCTTCACTGTGAGAGCAAAGCATTGTAAACTACACCCATCCTGGGGAGAAGAAAACGCAACAATACACCCTATGCAACAGCTTCAGGCTACCTAGGATGAGTACGCGCATAAACACATCCTCCTAATACAGCTCTGGAAAGGACACCATGAACTGGTTTATTCTTATTCTCCAATGTTCAAAATGCACCCAGAAGCTGCAACTCTTCTCTACCACTCTGGCCCTGGACAAAACCCCTAACTTCATGTTCTTCATGCAGCTCAGGTTCACGTTCTTCTACCACTTCCCTCTGAGCAACTCCCCTTGACCTCATGTTCTTCATGCAACTGATGTCTACACTGGTTGACTTGCCTGTTCCCTTTTTGTACTGTTACCAGTGTGACAGAAAATGTGCACAGCTGTGTAAATAATGAGTTACTTCATTTCTCCTGCACAGCCCACAGGAAACTTTAAATGGGCTTAACATGAGAGTTGGCTTTAATTTTGATTTTGTGATGACTTCTTAGATTTTCTAACAAGAACAACATCAGCACTTAGGGAAAAATTTCAATTTGACAAAGAAGCAAACATTCCTAAACCTGAACACACACAACACACCAACACAATATGCTTCTAAACCATCATGAAAAAGCAAAGAACTAACATTACTCCAATATTCTTAAGTGATAGCAGTTTATCTGTAAACATTATAATCCCAGTGAATACACAGAGATTTAACATATCTCTTACTTCATGATTCATAATCTTCCCGTAGGTTTCCACCAATGACTCTGCATAAAAGGGTGTTTCACCATACAGCATTTCATACATGCAGACACCCAGTGACCACCAGTCACATTCAGGCCCATATTTTCCCATGCCATCTTCCATTGCTTGCAGTATCTCAGGGGAGATGTAGTCAGGTGTACCCACTGCTACTGATGACTGTACCTTAAAAATAAAGCAAACATAATTTTTGTAAGTTTTCAGGTTCTCTCAGCAACTTTCTCACTCACACACTAGTATTTGTGACAAACAGAGACCCCAGGACATCATTTTGGAGCAACAAAATAAAGAAAATATTGAGAAAGTAACAAAGACTGCAAAGATTAAGTTCCAGTCTACTTCTACATAAATCAGTTGATACATTTTATTCTGAACACAGGGGAAGCCCAAAATAGTCATACCTGTTGTGAGAAAGCAGAAGGACAAGTGGAAAAAATGTTTTGCCTTTGTATCTGTTTATACTTTAAAACTGCAACTAGCTGCATTGAAATGAGAAATGAATAAGCACGGGGTCCAAGTCTTATGCCCAAATTTTACAGTTTCATTTGAAGACAGCAAGGGCAAGGAAACTCCTATTTTTATTATGTCAGAAATTGTTTTGAGGCTTATTGCATAGCAGTGCAACTGGATGCAAAACAGGGGTGAGGTGGGGAATTGTCCTGTGGCCAAGCAGTAGGGAAGCCCTAACCATCAGGGCAGTCGCAGCGCAGCTCTGATCTCTAGGAATATGTTCTCAGGATTCACAGAGTTATAATGGCTCCTTCCAATTCATTCTGCATTTTAATATGGTAATCTTTGACAGGCATTTTATGATTACAGAATGTCACAAAGACTTGAGTCTGTGCCAAAAATCAGTGAACAAAGTTGCATGCCATATCTTAGCAGGACTGGCACCTCTGGAAGCAGCCTACACGGGCAAAACAAACAAAAAACCTCATGAGTGATTTAGCTTTTAGAGGTGTATCCAATCTGGTGCACAAGATGGCCAACTACCATAATGTTGTTGTTTGATTTGTAAAAGGCATGTAAAATAAACTGCTTATTAATTGTGTCCTCATTTTGAATGAGTTATACTTCAAATCTGTCATGGCTTCTAGGTTCCTGATCACCTATGATTCCAGCACATCAATAATATCAAACTTCGATCCTTTTTTGATGCAGGATCTTTGGACAGTTCATAAAAAATCTCATGAGAACTGGAATGGCCAGTAAGAGAAAAGGTGGAAGACAGAAAAAAAAACATAGCAAAGCATAACTTTAATAGGCAGCAGCCTGTAAAACAAGGAGATGAAGATGTCAAAACTGTTTTTATAAATATGTTGAGTTATACATTTCCCTCAATTTTTAGCATGTGAATAAGCTTATAATCTATCACCTCCCCGATGCATGCGGAAAATGTACAACAGCTTTAAGATCAGCAACTCACTTAAAAGATCTCACTACCAGTGACCTAGTTAAATTTTGCTTCATACATACTGTGCCATCTTCACTCATTTTCAGACAGGATCCAAAGTCTGCCAGTCGTATGTGGCCATTCATGTCCAAAAGGACGTTATCAGGCTTTATGTCCCTGTTATAACAGAAAGAATTTAAAAGATTTAAATACACAGTATTAGCTGTTCTTGTAAAGATTAATCTTGCATCAGAATCACAGAGAATTTTATGTTGGATACCCACTGATGCAAACTCTTTTTATTGCACTAGTTACAAACCTCCCCTCTGGCCCAACTTAAAACTTTGTCTGCAATATTGAAGCCGTAGACTACATCAGATTTTCAAGTTCATCAAAGCTGAACTCTGAATGGTCAAATAATCAACGAGAACAATTGCAGTGAGTCATTATTGACTCTAACAGCTAGGCAGTTTACTTCATAAACACAATTTCAAGATTATACACATCACAATATATTTCTTAGAGGCAAGAAAGAGGAAAGAGAAAAGGCAATCTTTTAATCTCATTATTTTTTCCAAGATTTATAACTAACTTCTAACTTCTTATCTAGGAAGACTTTTTTACTGTTTCTTTGTATTTTGTCCAGCGTTTCTGTTGGCCAGTATTTTTCATTTGCTATTCAAGACTTCCCATGCACTACTGCACAGCACATTTGCTTGTACGGATACCTGAAGACCTTTGCATCCTGCGTACTTGCAGCAGCCACTCTATGAATTCCCCCAGCGCTGGGATCAGGGCAAATCAATTCAACAGGATACAATAACAACATTAGAAAGTCTCCAATATCAAAGTGTCTTTTGTATTCTTACATATATATATATATATATATATCAGGGTATAAAACGGTATACAGCATGCTAAGGCTACTAAACGACATGAAACTAAGATTTCCATTTCAGTCTAACTCATTATTTTCTTTTTGGTATCAGAAAGGCAGTCAAAAAGGATTTACTGAAGAGCATGTTGATTGAATTCAGTCTACCAATCAACCACAATTTATTTCACCACTTCTTATTCAAATTCACATAAAGTATAAGTAAAAGATTAATTATTCAGACAACTTAATAAGACAGTCCTGCTACATACTATGCTGTGGGTTTGGGGTTTTTTTAATTGATAGCCTCAAAATACCCCAAATTATTTTAAGAGGACCTAGTCAGTATGTTGGGAAGGTGGCAAGAAAGGAAGAGAGAAGAGCAAGCACAGAAAACAGAAGCGACTCAGTTATGTACCAATTCTGCAGTCTAAAAAGGAGAACATCCATGTCTTCCAAGGTAACATATACCAGTCTCCTTCCCTTTCTTTAGCCAACACTACCCAGGATCAGCTCCCAACATGCTAGCCTATCATCATGCCATTCTGAAATACTATTATTTATCTGAGCGAGCCAAAAAAGATAACCAGATCTATAAATGTGTTGATTTGTGGGGGTTTTTAAAGAAATCATATTTATTTAAATAATACTATTTATTAGTAATAAATAAAACTACATGTGCTTTACATTAAACCCAGCAGTCTTGTTTAAATTACTCTATTTCTTTTCAAATGCAAAGTTCCAAACGCCACTTCATGGTCTCAAAGACTTAAAAATTGTACAATAGCTTCAGCTTGATTTCTGAGGAAGAGACTAGAATTACTAGGAACAAGGAAATGCTTTAATACACCTTGCTGCACAATGTGGAAGTTGACAGTGTCTGATTTTTAAGGTGCTGAATTCCATAGTTTCACACTTGAGGGTACATACGAGAAAAAACGATTATAAGTTTAACAAAGTGTCCTCACACGTGTAAAAATCCTGCCAATTTGATAATTTTTTCCAACACAAACTTCAATTAACACTTTTTAACCAAGGGCTAATGCTTTGAAATTAATTACTGAAACTTCACTAATACTATTGCTCATTAGCAGTATTAAGATAAAATAGTAAATGCTAATCTATGACCATCAACATAAATTAAATGCATACTAACTTGTTATAATACAGAAAAATGTGCTAACCCAGAAAATTAGACCATCTCACTATACTTTCCCAATGAACTCATTAGTAATTTTCTATTGTTAAACTTATTCCATACATTTCAGTTCCAGATACTGTCAACATTCCCTTACAGTCCCATTATCACAATTCAAGCTCAGTAGGTGCTTATATTAAAGCTTATATACACTATACATCCTTTTTTTGGTTTTTTGTTTGGTTGTTTTTTTAAAGTAAATTGCTCACAGTGCCTTTTCAAGCATGAGCAAGTCTCATCCAACACATCTCTGCTTTTCTGCTTTGCATGCAGATCTTGCTTGCCTAAGGGAACACTGTTCCTGTTCAGAAAGGCTTAATGCCTCATCTCTGAGCTCCACTGTTTCCTATCTACAGCTAACAGGTCATATAAGCCTTTAAAGGGTCCTTGAAATCCTCTCCAGAGCAATCATGCTTCCTCCTAATCCATTCCAGTTGCCAAGCAGTAATTTCTTGGGCATTCATACATCTCCTATTCAAAGCCTATGTTTTGGCCTCAGAGCCATTCATTCCTATTGTCACAGCAGACGTTCATTCAGCTCCATGCAAAGATGTAGCTGGTCAGTTAGCTGGGTCACCTTCCTTGGAAATGGGGGCAATGGTGCCTCTGGTGAACTTCTTCTCTGAGTCCATAACATTTTTAAATCCCCACATATTGCCCACATTTACTCACAGAAGCATTGCAGAGTTTATGTATCTTTCTTAAATTTTTGAAACAGTGATCAAAGTCCAAACAGAAGAGTTCAAAGCATTATAGTTTGAGAATTCCCTGTGTCTTTTAAACATTAATTGTAAAGAAATAAAAATCACCTCACTTACTTATTGTTTTTCACCCATAAATTTCATAAAAGAGACAGTAAAACTGTCCTTATTTCACAGACTACGAAATAAAGGCATAAAGAGGTACAGCTACAATGCTAATATGAAATTCACTTCTCCTGAGCCGGGACTTCAGTGACCTATTGTGAACCAACGGGTACGGCCATAAGCAGTTTTTAGTTAACTGAGAAACCTCACTACTCTCACACTCTGTATTTTCTAACTTCTCTATTTACTGAAATCGAGCGATAAAGTCAGCATATAAAGAGGCAACTGGAAAGGTTTCCAAAATTCGTATGATTTTGCCTTCTAACTGACATATCATATACAGCTGTTAAATATGAAAAGCAAACAAAGGATAGAAATTCTCACTTGATCAAGATTCTTGCAATGATGAAACAAAATACTTATCAAGTGCCTCCCTTGCACTACTCACAGCTCTTCTAAAAGAGTTCTGTCAAGAGGAAGCCAAAAAAGAAGCAAAGTACACTTTGCCTTCCTCACCAGTTTCCTCTGATAGAGAATAAGGAATATTATATATTCTTAACTACTAGAGAACACAACCTAAGTTAAGATGATGGTAGGCACTTATCTGGAATATACATCCTGTGTGCAGAAACCATTAGGCACATGCCCACTCATTACAAAAAACATTTGAAGGTGACCTCAGGTAAACAGATGCACTGATGTCATCATGGGGTTTCTGTGCATAAAGTTTGCAGAATGTCTAAACATTTGCAGAGAATTCAAACTGCTTCAAAATTCTACGTTGGCTTGGACAAAGGCAGATAAATATTCATGAAGTGAGTTGAGAATAAGCCAAGAAGTCTGATTAAAAATAAAAGCTTTAGTAAAAGGTTAGTCAGATAAATGTCACTGCTTCTAGCACCAATCCATCAAAACTTGATATTTAAAATGTAATAGCTTATACATCTATTATACAGTATATAGTAAGCAAGTACCCACAGCAGTTTGCCTGTAGCTACTGTGCTCATTTGTGTATGCAGCAATATCTTTAGGATTAATGTTGTATAACTGTATATGTATTTTTTCCCAAGTGAGACAGTATCTTACCTGTGCACATAATGAAGTTCATGTATGGAATGTATAGCAAGCACCATTTCACCAATGTAGAACCTAGCCATATCTTCAGGAAGTTTGTCTTCAAACTTACTGAGAAGTGTCAGTAAATCACCACCAACATAGTAGTCCATCACTAGATACTGAGAAAAGAGAAATAAAACAGTTAAGTACCAATAGACAGGTGGTAAGAAAAAAAAAATAAAGTTCATCAGTTATCTGCTAGAAAAACCCTTTTCACTAATGTGGTGGTTTCACTGGGTTAGCACTTGGCCAGCAGCCAACACAGCCATTCACCCACTCCCTCACACCCCAAGGGAACTGGGGAGAGGATAAGGACAAGGCAAGGATAAGGAGACTTGTAGGTTGAGGTAAGAATAATTTAATAATAAAAATAAAACTTAATACTAATATTAAAATAGTAATTACGATAATAACAGTAATAAAATATACCAATGAGTGATACACGGTGCAATTTCTCACCACCCACCAACCAAGCCTGGCCCGTTCCCAGATAACAATCCCAGAGGAGCGACAGTCCCGAACCAAAACCGCAATCCTGGGAGAGCCAGAGCCCGAGTGAAAGCCAGAGAGCTAAAAGAGGAAGAGACCCTCACTAATATAGTGGACATGACGTGATATGATATGGAATATCCCATTGGCACATCTAAACGCCAATTTAGCTTATTAATTTAAATATTCCTCACCCCCTTAGATCTTGCACTTGTAGACTAACAGAACATGAAGTCTTTCACTTCCAGCGACAAAAATGCAAACGCTGGTGTGTTATCAGTGTTTCCCTCATAATAAATCCCAGGCTGAAAGCAAAACACAGCACTATTCTAGCTACTAAAATGAAACCCAGCTCTGTTCCAGCTAAAAACCAGAACAACTACTTAGGGAAAGTTGTCAAAATTGGTAATAATTTGCGTTACTTTTATTTGCTTATTTAGTGTAAAAACATAGCATATTCCTTTAATAATCACAGTAAGGGTGACACATCAGCATTCATTTCTTACCATAAAAAAACCCACAACCGAGGTATGGCAGCAACAAACGAGTAAATTGTCGTGTGTTTATTCCTGTCTTAACTACAGCATCACACAAAGAAAATGATCTAGTATCACCAAAACTAATGTAGGTTATCAACCCTTAGACTGACAATTTCCAGAGGATGCAGGAAGAAAAAACTATAGTTAAAAACAATACTTGATACAGCTCAGTCTAAAATTTCGTGACTACTTTTAGTTTTGGTATCATTTCAATACTGCTAGTGGTTCCAAAAGTGGGACTTATCACATCAACATCTTCAAACGCTTATCTTGGCACATGCCACATCATGGATGCATAACATAGCCGGCAGCAGCTTGATGACACTATATATTAGGGATGCCCAGGACAAGCCAGAAAGACTGTGAAGTCAGAGGTACTACAGCAATCAGACACTTAAAAATCAAACATGTTCTTCTGAATACATGTCAATGTAAAAACAAACAGTCTCCTAGGCCAATCAGCCATAATGCTGTCCACAGAAAGAATCAACACATATAGGGTTATGTGAAAAAAAGGACTCAGACTTGCTATTTGTTTCTCATACCACCAAACAGGGATTACATCTTAGTTATTTCCTAGTAATATCCACCTAAATTCAGACCATCGCTTCAAGTATAATGACTTTATCTGGTACTACCAGTCTTAAGCCATTTTTTTCCATGCTTCACAAGGTGCTTTGATACATGGTTTTAGAAATAACTTTCCAAAGCAGTAATCTTATTTTTTTTCCTTACGGTAAAGAATCCTGCAATCCACTGTTCCTGACACAGATTCATTTTCCACAAGGGAAGAAAATTAAACAAGAACCCAAGGGAACATAAAGTGCAATACTAACAATTTCCTCACTATCTTTGGGCTTAAAAAAGTGACCCCAAAAGGCACAGGTTTTGATATTTTTCTCCATATTATTCAAATTATAGCTTAATCTGATAGGCAAATTTCATCTTTTATGTTGCAATCAATCAGTCTGTATTGCACAACCCATCGAGGAATTTTAAACATGTGTTGGAACACTGTACACATACAACGATTATATTTGAAAACAAAAGGCTACAGATAGGAACCAGCAATCTTTTAGAAGGGATATTGCATTAAAGTATTTTCTCTCTAATTCAAATATAAGAAAGCTTAGAGAGGCTTCTGTGGGAGCTGAAACAGCCTGTCTGTCAAAGAGACAAGGTAATGCACTTCCCTCAGGTCCCGCAGCATTCCTAACTCAGCAAGAATTCAGCTGACCCATGAAATGAGGCACTTGGATCAGAGAAAGATGGAAGACCTCTTCTGTAAGAAAGTCAAGTTTTATTCACCTTCCAATTCACAACTATTTTCTTGCCAGGAAGCACTTCTCCCTTCACATGGGGTTAAAATAAAAGGGTATCGAGACACTGAAATCTAGAGGTATCACATTCTTCCAGGGAAATGACTACATCAAACAGGGAGAGTAGTTGGAAATCAAAGGCAAAAAAGACATCAAAATACCCTCATGAATACTCAGGAGCCTTTAAGAGGCTGACAGGACACAAACACACATATGACCTTCTTCATGAATGAGACTGGGAAAGAAAATTTTTCTGGTAAAGCACAAGAAAACTAACAGATTTTAACCTGGAAGAGATTAAGAACTTTAGTTCCCATCCATGTTTCCAATATTCATGGACTATGTTTTATTTGCACTGTATCTGCTTCAGCAAAATAACCAAAGGCTTACTTAACCCATTTTGATTCAAACTGTCTCTACAAAAAGCTTTCTAGGAACCAGAAAAAAAGCCATGCTAGCATTTCCATGTAATGTCATTTAAGAGTTGGCTGCTTAGAAAACACTACTACATGGTGTATTTACCTCTAAAACATTCTAAAACTACAGAAGCAGAACCAGAAAATAAACTCCAGAACATATATATTTTGTGGAATTCTGTGTTTCTTACTTGCTTACATGCAAGTTCTGCATCAACACATGCCCTACTAATATTAAATAGAGGGAATAAAACACCAATTACTTCTAGACTCTCCAAGGGCAGCTACTACTTTTCTACTTTAACATCTCTCATCTTCTCTTTGTCTCACTCTGAGAGAGAATTATCATGTAGCCAGAGGAGGATGGCAAAGCCCCAGGTGTGGGAAGACACCAAGGTTCTCTCTCTGCTTCAGGGTTACCTTATGTGGGTTTGCACTTAAGAATCATTAGCTATAATGCACCAACATCCCTAGAAGCAGACACCAGAACCAAACCTAGAGCTTTCTCTTTCAGAGGACCAATGTTCACTCCAGGTCAGAGAACCAAGCTCTGTTGTCTGTTCTCGTTTTGTTCTCAGCTTTAGATTCCATTCTACAAGGATAAAGAATGAACAGCTCAGCTAAAAGGTAAACCCAACTTGCTTAGATTCTGTAACACAGCAGCACTCTGCCGGGATGTGGAAAAATGTGGCTACAAACATCTTCAAGCTGAGCAGAGAACTGAACAGAGATCTTTTTAGCCCCTGGAAAAGTGAACCACTAAGATGGTATGGAAGAGAACCTTCTGTTCAGGTTTTTGGATGAAAGTAACTTCCTTTCACCTTTTCTTCACACACCATTTACAATAGAATGATGGCGATGCAGATACACCCCATCTGTGAGCACCAGACATTTACATGAGGTGGATACTGAGTAACAGACCAAATTGGAAAGCAGCATCTCAGCACATGTAGAACCAGACCTCGGGCAAGCTGGGAATCTGCTGACTTTGGCTGCCAGGCAGAGTTGTTGCTTTCTTAGAAAATGGATCTTAAATTAGATGCTAGATGTCTAAATTCTACTGTCAAGTGAAACTTCAACATCTAAATGTCTTCGGTAACTTGGGGAAAAGAAATGTATTATATTGCTATAGCCTGCTTGGAACAGATTTGTATAATAAAATTGTATTAGCAACACTAGATCCCTCTTTATACTGTCATTACTACTGCTTGCTATCTTTCACAGCTAACAATTTTTTCTTAGGTTTCTCCATTCTTAGAAGCTACTTGAAGTACTACATTGTAGGATGTCTTAGGTTATTTTTATGCAAGTCTGAAGGCTGTTTGGTGCTGAGGGAATTTGAAATTATGAGCTACCTTCATGAGGCAGTGCCAGAAGTAACTAAACTTTGAGAGGTTGAAAATCTGGATCTATCACAAAGCACTCAATGGAAACAGTTGGTAAAAAAGGGTCTAAGACCCAACCCCCTTATTCATTTACAATGTGCTTGTTATTCCGAAAATACTTTTAACATGACGTTTTGTTTCAGCACCAGTATATTCTCTTTCATATGCTTAGTGTCTCAACTCACTTGGGACTGGTGCTGCTTAATATTTTTGTCAGTGAGAAGGACAGTGGGATTGAGTGCACCCTCAGCAAGTTTGCTGACAACACCAAGCTGTGTGGTGCAGTTGACACGCTGGAGGGATGGGATGCCATCCAGAGGGACCTTGACAGGTTTGAGAGGGGGGCCAGTGCTAACCTCATGAAGTTCAACAAGGCCAAATGCAAGGTCCTGCACCTGGGTCGGGGCAATCCCAAACATAAATACAGGCTGGGGACAGAATGGATCGTGAGCAGCCCTGAGGAGAAGAACTTGGGGGTACTGGTGGACGAGAAGTTGAACGTGAGCCGGCCATGTGCACTTGCAGCCCAGAAGGCCAACTGTATGCTGGGCTGCATCAAGAGAAGCGTGGTCCGCAGGTCAAGGAAGGAGATTCTGCCCGTCTCCTCCACTCTCATGAGTCCCCATCTGGAGTTCTGCGTCCAGTTCTGGGACCCCCAGCATATGAAAGATGTGGACTTACTGCAATGAGGAGGCCACGAGGATGATCCAAGGGCTGGAGCACCTCTCCTATGAGGAGAGGCTGAAAGAGTTGGGGCTGTTCAGCCTGGAGAAGGGAAGGCTTAGGGGAGACCTTCTAGCGGTCTCCCAGTACCTGAAGGGGACATACAGGAAGCTCTATGGGAAGGACTTTTTATAAGGGCAGGTAGTGATAGAACAAGGGGTAATGGCTTTAAACTGGAAGAGGGGAGATTTAGATGAGATATTAGGAAGAAATTCTTTCCTGTGAGGGTGGTCAGACACTGGCCCAGGTTGTCAAAAGAAGTTGTGAATGCCCCCTCCCTGGAAGTGTTCAAGGCCAGGTTGTGGTACTATCTAAAATGTGTTAAGTAGGTGAAAATTTTAACATTACAATTATGTCAGTTGTTACAGAAATAGCAGGTTTGCAAACCCAGCCTCAAGTAGCCACATGGAAGCTGTATGGTTCAGCACACTGCAGTAAGTTGGGGCTTTACTGATTTTGCTCCTGACCAGCACTCTCCTGACTTTTGTGACTAAGATAAACATAGCTTAGATGTTACAGTTCTAGAAACCCATCCTTAAAAAATGTGATGGTTAAAGTCTCTCAAACTACTGAGATGACCAATCTGCTGATTTAAAAACATTTTATTTAAATACTTTTAAGAAATAGGCTATTTTTTTCCTGAGGCTTTTAAAATATCAGTTTAACCATTTTAAATTACTTTTGCCATTTATAGACAAAATATTGCTTCAAAAGTCAGTCTGAAAGTTTAAAATTAAATATTTCTTACTTTCACAGAGTTAACATCTCTCAGATTATTTAATTGCAATGTTAACCAAACATGAAACTTAAGCACGATATATTTTATGCAAGGGTAGATTAGTTAATTTAAGGTGCTTAACTAAACCTCTATATACTATAGTACTAGACGACTTTTTCGCTCTCCTGGAGTTACAGTCAGCCCTTTGAAGTATTTCTTCAAGGAGGAAAAAAGAATGTTGAAACACTGCTGCAAGGCATGAGGTGGACTGATTTATTGCACTAATATCCTTAAATGTACCAAAAATAAAGTTCTTTCATAACCCAAAGCTTTTATTTGCTGATGAATCAAACATACCAAATAGTTTTCATCTTGAAAGGCATAGTGCAACGTAGTAATCCACTGACAGTCTCCATTCACCAAGACATTTCTCTCCTCTCGGAAGCAAGCTGTCTAAAGGAAGAGAAGGGAAAAAGCCATTGTCAGCATCAACAAGTAGTTTTCACAGGATGAATATATATGGATGTTTTATGGGATTATTGAAAATTACTGAACAGAGGTCTCTATTCTTTGGAATTCAGTCTGCACAAATGACAAACCAGGAAATACCTGCAGGCTTGTAATCAGGCATTCAGTCACTCTAATCCTGACTGTGACCTGAGGAAAAAAAAACCCAACCAACACACAACACCTCCCCCCAAAAAAACCAAAAAGCCCACAAACGAATTTGAGTCAACACTGAATCTTTGTTCCATAATGTACTTCTAAAAGCAAGAAAAATGGTAACTTGTCACTGCAATCTGTAGCAGAAAGATAATGGCTCTAGGAAAGTAAGTCTGGTTTTTCTGAAAAAGACCTTTGTGAAAATAGAGTTTCATGTATACTTCTCTTACATTACAGTTCCAGTTCCAGACATTGCCAATACACTATAGGAAATAGGCACACTTTACTATTACTGTCTTATCTTTCTCCAGTATAATATGTTTTCATTTTCAATACTCTTTCATCTACTTCAACTAGCCCACTGCAACACTTCAGAGAAGTAAACTCTATATAACAGGTTTTCTCAGCATCTTTACATAAAACTAACTTTCATAAACTTCAAGCAAGTCCTCCTTAATAAAAATATATTAATGTTTTTATTTTTATTGGATCAGAACTATCAAGATGCAGACCTTGGGACTCTTTCACTACTCTCCATGCAGAGAGCAATTATTAGACTATTTGGTTGCTACAGTACAAGTGTTTGGGTTCTGGATTTTTTTTTTTTTTTTTGTCACTGCTGCTTGTCTAAATGTCTTCAAAATGTACTATGGAAGGAACATTTCTGGGAAGCCCAAGCCTTACCATATACTGATTGCATCTTATAAAGATATCTCAACCATTTTGTCCCCCTAAGGAAGTAAAAGTCAAATCACATTTCTACTGAAGAAGACCAGACTGTGGCCACATTGTAAAGTTAGTAATTATTGGTGCAAAGAGATGTAAATTGTAATTAAATGTTAACTGAGAGCGGTTTAACGGTTTATGAATGCAAGGCCAAAGTATCACCCTACAAAAGGTTTGGCAGCCACTGCAGCTCCAAGTAATCCTATCCCCTGCCCGCAGCACCAGAGCGCAGCACTCCTCAGTTCTGGCAGTGCGACGTGAGGAGGCTGCCAGCACAGAAAACTAGTTTGTTTATTTTCGAAGACATCAGTTCCTTGATCCAGTTCACTGTGCAACCTCAAGTAGCGAGGGAATGTTATGAACACTTGGAAACCAGTAATGCCACTGAACACTTTGCATCATGAATTCAAAATATAAAACTATCCTTTTCTGCTTACACTAGCTTAAAAAGCCTTGAGACGTGCCTTGGAAAAGCAGGACAGGCTACCTGATCAGCCAGGCAGGGCTTATTTGGAACTGTCAACAGTAATACACTAACGACTATGTATTTTGCTGTCAGAACAATGAATACAAATGATCCACTTTATCAACATAAATGGCATGCCTCTTTTTGCTTGCAACCCATTTACGGATGTCAGTTGATATTCAGTAATCTTCCCTGGGTTTTAGTGGCTTCCGACCACACTTTTTTTTCTTGCAGCTAGTACACAAATACGCAGTGTTTAGATAACTTCTTGCTACGTTTAATAAGTCATAAAATGCATAAAATACAATCACAAAACAGACATACAGCAGTATAACAATGAACTTCTTAGACCACTCACAAAGTGGTCGTATAATGGATAATAAAACACTTAAGGTCTGCTTTTCAGTGGAACTGACCACTCAGGAGGCTACAGTATTCTTCCAGGCTTCATTTTTAAAAATAACAAGTTTTACCACATTTTTTTTTATGAACTTGGCACGCAGGTTATAAAGTCTTGCTTATCCAGAAAAGCCAAATCAAGCAAGCAAACTGAACAGGAGAGGGGCACAGCAAAGAAGACAGGTCCTTTATTGTGCTTAGTAGATGGTGAAAACCAGCATAAAGAGAATTAACTGGACTGTTAATTGTCCTAAGTGGGTATTGGGAAAAATATTGCTCATTATACCTCTCTCGGTGGATAACCCTCTTCCACCTCTTGCCTGCCCGAGAGGGTAAGAGGAGTTAAGTCTGATAATTTGAAGACAATTTGTAAACAGCTGTCTTCTCAGGACATCTCCACGTGTAGAAGCTTCAGCTCTTTATGTAAGCCATTTACTTAAGTCACTTTAAAAATGACTTAAGTATGCCAGCATAGCTATATTTCCATTAGAGTTTGGGAGTCCCCTAGTAGCATTTGGGCTTGAAACAATTCTATACTGATCAATGAATTAACCCAACTGAAACCTGTGCAAAAAAGGCACCAAATTTCCCCCAAACAGGGGAAGGCTTAATGCAGAACTGCTGATGCAGCACAGTGAACTCTCCTGAGAGCTCAAAGAGCAGCCAAGTGGCAGCAGCTGCCACAGCATGTAAAGAAGAACATGGACGGATGGATGGCGTGTGACTAAATCAGGCAAAGCAGCGGTGAAGAGAAGCTTAACAAGAGGGAGGAGATTTATTCACAGGAAAAGAGCTGGCACTGACTCACTGAAAGGAAGGGAAGGGAGGGACTAGGAAAGGTAGGGTGGGGGGAGGAGGTGTCAGGAAGGGGACAGAAGAATGGGACAGGGAAGGGTCAGCAGGCTCAGTCCTCAGCAAGCAGCTAACCTTTGCCCCTTAACAGAACTCCTGCAAGTATTGACGGACTATGTGTGTTTTCCCCTAAAATCTATTGCTGATTTATGTAACATTACATTTGCCATAAGGTTTTCCTCTACTGTGCAAAGTGTAGGTATTCTAGGAATATGCTACTCCCCATGGCATATTCTCAGCAGGTCCTTTCCTAATCTGTGAAGTACCCATTCATATTTGCATAATTTGTTGTGACAACGTACATCTCCTTTCAACAAAAATACCCTTTTAAAACAGATTTACCTTTTTTATGCATTTTATTCTACAATCTGAATCTGTGATTCCAAAGTATTTAGTTATAGTTTCACCAGTTATATAAATCCTGTTACAAACTGTAGGATGCAAAGCTCCTTAATGTATGCTTCCTGAATGCAAAAGACCTTTTCATAATGTTTTCGTATACTGCTGTGAATGTCACAGCAGCACCAATCTCAGCTTTCATGTAGTCTTTAACTTGCCTTTATTGTAAACAAAAATATGGCCAATAAATTCAGGGTAAGAACTAGGGCAGACTGTCTGGTAAACGAATACACAGTAATGCTGAGAACAACAGATGCCTGGAAGGGACTGTCAGACTTGATTGCATTAAAACAGCTTAAGAAAAAAAAAGAAAAAAAGAATTACGCGCTTACGCTCATTAAATAATTCTTCCTAATCTGAAAGAACTTCCATGTAATTTTCTCAATGCCATTTTAAAAATTCTCCACGTTAGAGAACCATATTACTTACCTCTGCCCTTTTAAGCATTTCCCATTTATTTAGAATTTTCATTGCATAAATGCGCTCTGTACACTTCATTTTAACAACTGCAACCTGAAATAGTAAGATATATTTATTTAACAAAAGCACGGTCAGGGAAATACAATATTTAAACACCTTAATATTCACACAAAAGCATGGTCTGAGAAATACAATATTTAAACAGCTTAATATTAACAAAACATTAATAAAAAGTTACTAAGGAGACATCAGCAATCAGCTCACATACTGATAAATTACAGTTTGAGTCTTGGCTCCTATATTTTTCCTACATGACCACTATGTACTTGATGCACAGCACACCACGTGTGGTCAAGTGCTCATGATGAAGTACACAGGGGATGATAGAGGAGGAATATGAAGCTTTTCATATAAAGATGTGCAGTAAAGCTGTATTGTATGTCAAGAACAAGCGATGCTTGCACACCATGCCTTCAGCCAATGAGGCAACATTTAAGAGGGTCAGCCTGTGAAAACAAGGAAGGCTGCTCTCAACAGAAATACACGGCGTTTGACTGATTTGTTTTAACATTTCAGGTTTCAGAAACTTGAAAGATATTTGCAAATTAACATGCTTTTGTGTACTGTATATAGATATTTAAAATGAAGCAAAAACAGTATTCATTTACTTATTCATCATTTTGCCTGAAGCATTTTACTATGCATCCTGTGTATTAGACTTGCTCAGACTGGTCTATTATGAACAGCAGTTTTACACATAGCTGTACAGTGGAAAAAAAAAAAAAAACAGAATACAAAAACTTCAAGGCTTAGGAATGCAAATACTTTATTTTGACCAAGACTTGTATTCTCTAAGACCAAAACTAATTCTTCTTGTAGTAAAGCCATCATTTCCACAAAATTCTTCCAGCTGGCAAAGAAAAGCAGGCATCATGACTAAGACAGCAACATTTTCGCAGGACTATACATGGACTGCTTGAATATTGCTGCTGCTTCTCAGCGTGTCTCTGTTTCAGAAGCAGAAAACTGACCAGCTTTTATTGCTTTTAACAGAGCTCTAAATAGCAGTGGAAAAAGTAACAGGAATCACATCAGCTCGCCTCTTTTGTTGCTTAAATAGAAGGGATTCAGGAGCTGCTGCAACTCTAAGATGATGCTAGCTGTAAAACCAGGTTAGAATAATGCATTGAGCAGAGCAACACTATACAAAGTCAGAAGTCCTGAGGAGGGAAGAGAGTAATATAATAACCTGCCTGCACCTTACCGGTAGAGAAGCTCCAGATGATGGGCAGGGGGATGACTGCTCCTTCAGTAACACAAGAATCAGATATTCACATTTAGACAGACACCTGACTCTGCAGATGCACCCCTAAGCCTCTCATGCCTTGGTGTGTGAAGCTCCACTCACCAGGTCACGTAACAGATGAGCAATACCTAGTACACACCTGCACACAGAGTTCAGTAACAGAAACGTATCTTAAGAAAAGGACTAGCAGGTACCTGTTACAGGAAAGACATGGGAATCTGGCCCTAAACACAGCTGGGAAAGACACAGCACCAAGAAGCAGGTTTCGTAAGCTACATAGAACAACCACAGCTACACTACATCCCAGTGTCTCCTGGCCTACAAACACCTCCTACAGACACTGCGCATGCTGCAGGGGATGGATGAGTAAGATGAGAATGTCTCATCTGAACACATGAGGTTCTTTGGGACATATGAAACTGTTCAACACTGACCTAATGGCCTAAAACATTTAGCTTTGTTCCTGTCCTCCTCACAGCCTTGCAGTTAAAAGCCATTGTAACCACCTCTCTGCATAGACTTAATTGAATTATTCACCTGATACAGTTGAAGGCACACTGTAAGTCAAACTGCACATTAAAAGCTTTGGGAAACTGAAAGATGCTGACATTACCTGCGACACATTTTAAACTCTGCTTCATACAGAATATGATGACTCAGAAAATACTCCCATCTCCACTGAAGGGACAGACCAAACTGAGACTACCTGTGGCACAGGAACAAAAGCTTTGCGGCAGAAGCCATTTGCAGGCGTAGCTCTGAAGTAGCAACACTCAGGTTTCATTACACCACAACACTAGAACTACTCAGCCATTTAAGTACAAATATAGTGCACAAATCGGAACCCAGATATGTATCTACTCTGCTTTATCTCAGGCCA
Organism: Antrostomus carolinensis; assembly: GCF_000700745.2. Taxonomy (NCBI): domain Eukaryota; kingdom Metazoa; phylum Chordata; class Aves; order Caprimulgiformes; family Caprimulgidae; genus Antrostomus; species Antrostomus carolinensis. The sequence continues at coordinate 3,499 of NW_010296181.1, read as the reverse complement.
TCACTGTCTGAGAGCACTGCAGGCTGACGGAAGTTTGAAGCGTGCTCAGCTGCTGAGGAGTTGTGAGCCTGGCACCGGAGGACACACACAGCTGAGGAGCTGTGCAAACGTCAGAGAAGTGCTGAATGAGAACAGGCCTGGACAAAGGGAAAAAAGGAAAAAGGAAAAAGGAAAAAGGAAAAAGGAAAAAGGAAAAAGGAAAAAGGAAAAAGGAAAAAGGAAAAAGGAAAAAGGAAAAAGGAAAAAGGAAAAAAGAAAAAAGAAAAAAGAAAAAAGAAAAAAGAAAAAAGAAAAAAGAAAAAAAGGGAAAAAGAAAAAGGGAAAAAGAAAAAGGGAAAAAGAAAAAGGGAAAAAGAAAAAGGGAAAAAGAAAAAGGGAAAAAGAAAAAGGGAAAAAGAAAAAGGGAAAAAGAAAAAGGGAAAAAGAAAAAGGGAAAAAGAAAAAGGGAAAAAGAAAAAGGGAAAAAGAAAAAGGGAAAAAGAAAAAGGGAAAAAGAAAAAGGGAAAAAGAAAAAGGGAAAAAGAAAAAGGGAAAAAGAAAAAGGGAAAAAGGAAGCCAAGTCTGTAGGACCTACTTAGCAATACCCCAGTTGCAATCTATATTAGTGCTATTTATAATCTGCTTTAGTTTTAGGGGGGACAATTCCTTGCCCCAGCAAAAAAAATCATGTAAGCATACAGCAAAATAGGTAATTCCCCAATAATTTTATCTCTGAAAAGAAACCTGAAAGGTGCAGAAGATGCCTCACAGAGGTAAAAGAACTTTGGCCTGACCAGACCTGACTCCTCAACACATTCTAATCATTAGAAGTTTTGGGTTTTTGTTTTTTTTTTTCAAGAAAAAAAAACAAACAGAAATGCAAACCCCAAACTTCACTGATGTCTGAAATGAACCAGAGAAGCACAAACTAAATTATGCCTTGATAAACTCAGTACTATTATAAGCAACAATATTGTTGTAATACTGCAAAAATCCTACACCCTTTGTTCCATAAAACACCTCAGCATTTCCTTGAATTAGCTTTTACTTCATCAGGTGGCAGTATTTCTAAGTTTACATTCATCATATAATGCTTTGGCTGCTTCTGAGATGCTGCAATGTAGTTGTTTTTTCTTACTTTTGTATTAATTCCTCTTTCTCTGGCATACCTCAAACTCAATTACAATCACCGCACTGACCACTTTGTGAGATCAAACAGAAACCTCTAATACTGCAACTGTGCTAACCACGCAAGATGTCAGCTTTTAAATATGATGGCTCCCATACTACATACCAACCCACCACATCTACTAACACACTCAGCTGGTGTTCAGAGGTATTCCAAAGGACACAGATTTGTACACTGCTGCAAGTGCCCACATTAAGAACAAAAGCATTGCTTCTCTCTTCAAAGTTTAAAAGTTGACTGGTCGAACAAGCGTTCACTATACACATAGACTGTAAAAGACCAGGATTTAATTTTGATGCTCACTCTTCATTTCCAAGGCTATCACAACTTACACTGTAATAGAAGTTAAAAAAAAAAAGCATGCTAAGGATAATGAAAGGAAAAAAAGCACAAGCAGAAGTATAAAATAGCTTTGGAAGAAGATTTAATAACCGAAAATACTGCAGGCCTGGAAGAGATAAAAGCTATGATAGGCACACAAACCCACAAATGTCGCAGAGAAGATGAACAGAGAACAATTGTTTGCTGTTTCTCATAAGACAGAAATCGAAAAGCATCAAATGGAATAAAAAGGTAGCAAGATTATGGAAGTATTACTGTCACACAATAGTTTTAGAATTCAGTCACACAATACTGTGGACACCTAAGTATTCAAAAAGCACTAAACTACACGCTTAATACCAGAGTAACGGACGTAGCAGGAGTCTCGGAGACTACTGATCACTGAGCCACAGGTGTGGTTAGGGAGTCCCTGAACCCTCAGCCACTGGAAGCTGGAAGGGTTCAGCTCTGCTCGGGCATTGGACTTTTCCTACACCTCTCTGCCTGGCCAAAGGGATGGGATGTAGGCTAACAAATGCACACATCTTTGACTCAGACCAAGTACCTCTCATACCTGTGTCAAATTAAGACAATTGAAACTCATCCAACTTGCATCTCACTATGCGAGGCTGCAACGGACAATCGAGGGTTCCAAATACTCAACATCCACAGAGTGGTTTGGTAGAGAGATTTAGGTGATTCTGTTTTACGAAGTCTTGACACAGTGATAAGGAAAAATTCCAGATGCAGGAGTTACCCTGCCACTGCAGCCCCCTTCCAGGAGAGCCCCTGGTGTCTAAGCTGTCTCCAGCTGATTTGATTAGTGTCACTGTCACTCCTTATGCTCAAGATTCACAGCCACGGGGACACGACAATAAAGATGAGGTATGTTTCCTCAGGGACCTCAGAAAGTTTAATGAATCCTAGTGCCTACACATCAACCAACTTAAGACAAATTTATCTCAAAAAATGTATGCAAACTGGGGCTAAAGCATAAGTGAGAGCCAGCTGTGGTAACTACACACCACAGCACCCTACCAGATTTGTGTTACTTCTGCCATCCATTTTCTTTCAGTATTTTTTGCCTCAAAGCTCTGTTTCACTTGTATGACAATGAAATAAAAGTGGAACATTTTTAGACTTTGGCAAGAGCTAGTATTTTGCCTCTTGAATTGTTCTGCTGCATTTTCATCTTCAAAAGCTACTTGATGTTGACATTTAGGGTTGCAATGTGTAATGCCAGCCTAGGCCAAGTTCCACCTTTCCTCATGCCCAGATGAAATCTACAGGGTGGGAATCTGAGCCAAATCAGCCTCAATAAACATGACAGAACTTCCCACCACTGTACTCTGCCCTTTGAGACATGATCAACATCAGTAAGCAGTATAAAGTTACACATTTTCTCTTATGTAAATTATAAGCATGGTGTAAGAATGTGCAGAAATCATTTAAATACAAGACTGGATTTCCAGAAAACAATTAAGATAGTTAACAAAAAGACTTTCTACTGTAAAGTTTGTAAATTCTTTGATGTTCAACTTCTTGGAAGCCATGCTTGCACTAGTTTCAAAGCAGAGATAAAAAAGCCACCTAACACACTATTCATGTTCGTGAAACTTTCAGGTAAAACTTATCATCAAGGACTGGACTTTGAGGGATAAGCTGAAACTCAAATGTAAAGAGTTCTCAGCTGAAAAGAACAACACTGACATATAGGTGATAATCCTCATGCATGCAGCTCATAATGACAGATAGTTAAAAAGGCAAACACTGGAATTCATGGGCAGATTCACACCACTAGGGAGGGGTAAACATTACTGCCTTGTAGAAATACAAACTCACTGGAAACTCCACACACAGCCGCACCCCAGAGAAATAAACTTTATCTGCAACAGGTGTGAAGGAGGACTATTGAGATGATCAAGGAACTAAAGAGTCTCTCATGCTACCGTGGGAATAGAAAAAGCTTTGCTTGTTCCAAAAAAAAAAAAAAAAAGGGAGGGGGGGGGG
>NW_010296180.1:0-45320 GCF_000700745.2 Antrostomus carolinensis | reverse complement strand
CCCCTGTCCCATTGGGGAGCGTGAGCAAGCAACTGTTTGGTGTTTGGTTGCTGGCCAGGCTAAACCTATCACAATACTGGAGAGGCAGATTGTAGTATTTAAAATTATTTTGGCATTTTTCCATGCTGTGATAAATGCAAGGCTTGTAAGACAGTGCTACATAGGCAGTGCCTACGGCACACCACTCAAAGGCACTGCAGAGGACCTAGGACTATGCTGGCCTGTGGTGGTCATTCACCCACGAGCTCAGGCCAGCCCTCCTGCTGTGGTGGTGCTGTCAAAACAGTACTTGTGACATTAAGAATAGTAAGGGAGGGCTATCATTATTTTAGTGCATTAAGAGGAAGCTTCACAATTTTCTGTAGATGCAGTCAGAGTGGGATGCAATTTGGTATCACAAACCAATGCCAAGGAAAACTCAACTTATTCATGGGCACAAAATAATTGAAGCTGAACTGATTTTTGTCTGCAGAGGATTATGAGTAAAGTGGTTGACAGCCTCAACCAGTACTTTGTAGTTTCTTGACAGAAGTTAACAAGGAACATGCAACATATACCATCAAGGAAATGGGTTATTGATAACTATCTTCTTATACAAACTCCTGTGATCATCTTTGAAAACTGAAGACCAAAACCACCTGAGACTTCTCAGAGCTGTTTCTTTGATTATATTTTTGTTATTCTGTCAGAAATGGTTGATGTATGAATCTGATTTAAGACAACAATACCCAAATCCGTTTTCATCTGTTTCTTTTGTGAAATATGAACTTGGGTTTATTCTTGAGTCTGAACTAAATAGATTGGGCTTTGGTTTTGGTTTTTTTTAGAGGAAGTTTATAGTCTAAGGAAGTATTTTCAATGAGAAAGAACAGATGGCAAGAAAACAAAATCCTGTATCATGAATTTCACTTAAAAATGCAAATATTTGCTAATAACAGGAGGATTGAATTGCTCTAGACTTCTGCAAAGACTTCATAAGGCCCGCAGATGTAACTGGTAGCACCGCATTTGCACAGAATTCATTAAACTTTGGCCACAATTAGATGTACTGCTGCTGATCACTCATACATGTGTGACAAATGAACAGACATTAAAACATCCATTTATTTTTTCCACCCTAATGCAGCTATGTACTGATTGCATAAAGTCATCAACAGCAACAGTTATTTTTTCACAGGCTCTGAAAGCATGCCCTAAAAGTAAAAATACACACTTTTTTTAATTGCAGGTTTTAACATATAAATATATCTAATGGAGTGGAACCTTCTAACTAGCTTGCTTTAAATAGGTTCCCTCATGTCAGGGATATCAAAGATGTATATAACATGAGAAACAGTTGCTGTATTGGAATGTGTGGTCATGATTTAGCCATTATTTTAGAAATGAGACTTGGATAGATATTAGAAAATGAAAAAATCCCCAAGCATAGCAAGTTTATTCTCATAGGGAAAAGAACAACGCATAGGATTTTTCTGTCAATAATAAAGAATTCATTTAATCATACTAACTAAATAATAGAAAAGTAGAAAGCGTTCCTGGGTAAATGAGAAACAATTTTGTTCTTTGAATAGGGAATGTTACAACAACATAGATTTACTAAAGCATTTGTATAGCTGTCCCAAGGCCATGTAACACCATTGATCGACAGCAGCTTTGGGTGGAACACAGACACTGTCATGAATATGGGCATGGGAAATAAAACCATTTCAATATTTTTGCTTCCCCTTCAATCAAAGACAAAAATATTTCTTTCTAAACATTGCCTTTGTTGCTTTCTTTAGAGATAGCTTGTTTGTAAAATATTTTATTATCCTGTCAAGAATGCTAAAATATAAAAAGATGTGCAGAGTGGAAAGAGAGTAAAAGTAAAAAAGCGGTTTTCAGGCATATAAATGATTTTGCTTCAGTAGCAGAAGGGTCATGAATATGAATAGTGCTGAATTCTACAAAAACAATTTGTCATTATTAAAATTAGTGCTTTGTCAACACAAAAAAATATCTCACTCCCAGCTTCCTTTTTGTGCTGCTGCACAAACAGCTGCATTAAGGGCCCGAGTGTTCTGGGTTTCATTATCAGTGAATGGGGCTCTGCCTCATAAGGTACAAGAAAAGTCTGTAATCCATAATAGCAGGCTGTCAGGATGTGAAATATATTAAACACTTGAAACTGAAAGAGGTATTTCTGTGGTCAGCCTAGCATAGAGCTACTTGGTATTAGTAAATGGACACTTGACAGTTTTGCATTTCTCAACCATGACATCCCATTTACACATTCAGAAATACAACATGCTGCCATCTAGATCCAATTATGAGAGTTTGCTCTTGGAGCAACTGTGCAGCATTTTCTGAGCACAATGGAAAAAGATGGAATAGCAAAATTCATTTTTCTGGGAAACATTCATGCAAGCGAAGAGCAGAGAAGAGCAGTAAATATGCTGCCACATTTCTACAAGAACAGGATGCCTGCACCATATATTTCCCAATATACCTTTGTTTTGCACAAGTCTGAGCTATACCTCTGGTTTATTTTGCATGCATTAATTCTTCTCTTCTTGCAGATTTTATTTAAGAGGTGCAGAAGCAAGGAAAAAAGTTGTTAAAGAAAGGGAACAAGTTCCTCTTAGAGGAGCAGGATTCACATGCGAGATCTATCTCTGTTCCTGGGATTTCCAGTAATGGTGCAGGGCCAAAGGACAAACAGGAAGAAAGGACCAAAAACACAACATTGATCTTATTTGATTATTGAATGGCTGAGAGGATGAGGGAGAGTACATTTATATATGTTTTGTAATTGAGTTTTTCATTGCAAGTGCTAGATGGATGGATAGACATAGTTTCAAATATCAACATAAAGGTATCAGCCAATATTTGATTCCCAATATTGGAATCCTTGAGACTGGCCAGGTACACCAGCAAGACTGGTTGGTTTACACTTCAGCTAGAAGCTGATGCACTAACAGTCCTTTTTCCAGGAATTTCTGTTCTAGCAGAACAGAAGTGTAGGTGTATGTTATTCTCATGGAGAAACCAGAAGCTTTGTGCTAATCTCAGAATTGTTTTAATTCACTAGGGTAAACAGCAGGGACATTGGTGGCTATGGAGCACAGGCTCCTGGGGAACAGAGAGGAAGCAGCCCTATTTAATATCAGCTCCTGTACAAATCAACAGAACTGCAGATTTCACTCAGGCTGAAGGGATTCACACCAGCTGAGACTCTCAGTCATCCAATGGTATAGCTTTGAAGTGAAATGTCAAGCACTCCTGCACTCAAAGTTGCATGTATAGCATAAACTAAATCCTGTAGTAAACAAATGCACACACACAAAGGATAGACTTCTAAAAGCAAATATGTCCTGGTTTTGGAAGTCACTTTACCCTTTGTCCTTCAGGATATTTGTGTTCCTGGTGGTCACATAGAATAAGGAATTTAAGCCTCTGAAAGCACAGCTAAGTGCCAAATGGGATCTTCACAGCTACCTGGCTACTGCTGGCATGATGTGGGTCACACAGCCAGTCTGAAAATCCCACTAGAGTTCAAGACTTTTTCCAAACTTCTCTTTAAAGCTACATCCACACTGCAGGATCTACAGTGGTTTGCAGTTTTCTGGGATAATCCTCCCCAAAAAAAGACAAATATGATTTTCAGCCTTAGAGCAGACTAGCAACCTAGTGCTCTCCAGAGACAAGTCGCTAACCTTTATCCAAAAATGAGTGCTTTGAGTTAAGACTATACTGAGTTTGGCACTTGCAGAAGGAAATAAACACCTCTATTCTGCATTAATGGGTACACAGGGCTGTGCATCTGGACAAAGTGCACTAAATACAGAATGCAGTTTCAGGGCACTTCAAGCAGATCTAGGATGGTTTATATTCCAATAATTTTGAAATAAGCCCTTTATTTTTCTCTACTAGCTAACCTAGATTTAGTTTTATGTATGTAAAAAAGCATGCATGTACAAAAATCACCTATAGAGAATACCCTGTGTATCTGTGTATCTATAATTTCTGGATATAACTGATTTTTAAAAGCCCTAGAAACAAGAACTAGAGAGTAAATGGTGTGGTGGTGCTGTCATTACTTTACAAACAATCTCATATTATAGGTGTGACCAGTTCAGGTTTCTTAATAAGACACTAACCAAATATTATGGTTTAGGAGCAGAAGAGCTGGTAAATAGCCAGTTATAGGATATAGCTTCTGTTAGATTTTATCAGGTGGAGGAAGTGTAAAATACTCTCTTTCCCCTGCCCATCCAGCCTAATGGAAATAATACAATTTATCAACCAGAATGGCATACTAACTGCACAGGTGGTCTGAGAAATTTAGGAACACTGTTCTCCTCCTCCTCTTTCTTTTGAACAGAGAAATTGCAGACCATTGTGGACATCTCTGAAATGTTAATACAGAGCAGGTAACAGAAACCAGGAGAAAAAAGCCCATTAGAATAGTAAAATCAGAATTTCCGCAGTCTATGGGCCACAAGTCTCTATTCATTCCCATTTAATATAGATATAAATAAGAAGCTTCTGGAAGTGCTGTGTGGGTCACCCTAGGGAGGGTAGACCAGCCCAGCATCAGGCTGCCCCAGGGGAGATGAATTCTTTGCAAATTACACCATCTTGCTACGCTTCGGTTTTGTCACCAGCAAAATGTAAATGTCAGAATTCTCTTTCTTTATGCAAGTCTTTGGAAGCCATAGCTAAAATGTGTAGATGTTTCTTACAATAAAATGAGGGGTTCAAAAAAATTTTAAAGTAGTGTTTCTGTAACAAAAAGACTCTGCAGAAAAGGGCAAGTGATTTTGAGAAAAACATATTATCAGGTATGAGAGGGAGGCAGCAACTGGATTGAGGGTAGATGGCAGAAAAAAAGAAGCAAGCAAAAAGAAAGTTTTCTTACCTACACCTTCAGCATTCTTTGTCCTTCAAGCCTCTCAAAATACGAAGGATCACAGAGACGGAGACAGAGGGAGACATAAATTGCCAAAGCTAATAAGACACCACATCAGTACAAACTATAGTGTCATGTGAATACTGCCATCCTGCAAAGAACCTGTTTTGGCACCAATGGGGGGACATGAACAACGCCCAAGTAACACACAACTGACCTCCTTTCCCATAGTGTGTTGGCTGTAGATTGTATAGTGACAGCAAGGGATTTTTCTCAGTGCCTCCCTGAACATTTGTGTAACACACATTGCTTATGCTAGTTCAACCTTCAGAGTAATGCAGTGCAGCCAGAGCCCTTTCCCCAGCCTCAGGAATTTTAAACAATTTATTGCCTTTGTACTGCACTGTTGCACAGAGCAGCATCCTACCTCCCTCCTAAAAGCATTATCCCTACCTTGATGAAGTGCTGCCTGCTCATTAGTGTCTATGTGCTGTAGCTTACTTTTTGTCATAGAAATTATGAAAACAAGGTTATTTCTCTTTTATTTACCAATTTTGCTCAAAGTACTGTGGGAGGGGACAGTCCTTGGTTTTCACTGATTTCTCCACTCTTGCACAGCAAAGCAATGTGACACCGTTGTGTACTCCAGCATCAGCCTTAAGGCATGTGGTAGCATTATGCTGGCTCACCACATTTCTAGACCATTGCATTTTCTATGAATTGATGCATTGGCATGAAAACAAACTTTTGTGTCCATCCATGCTGTAAACATGAACAGTTAATACCATCTACTTTTGTCTCACCTAATTTGGAGACAGACTGCAAAGAATTAGATATGGTTTTGTCCCATGTATCTCATGCATCATATTTGAGGTTTTTTCACTTCAAAAAAAGATCACTGTAGCAAAAGAAGTCAAGAGATGTTCAAGAACTTTTGACTCCATAAAGAATGATCAATTGGATCTTTTGGATTGGACTGTAGCCTAATGAAAATCTTCAAATAAGTGAGCATCCATCTCCTATAAGTACCTTTTTACATTAAACAATCTCATTCAAATTCAAGTGTAAAAAAAGCAAAAAGAGCAAGCAGATTTACTTGAATACTTTATTTGCTGCAATAAAGTTAAATTGCTGCAACAATATTAAATGTCATTGACAGACCCTTTAGGACTTATTAGAAAACACTTCAGAGACAAGGTGATATTCTCTATCAACATTTCCTGTGTTTTCCTTTTCATCATTTTAAAATAGTTTGCAGGAAGCACTTGTCACATTTTGAGGAGTTGAACTCTAAACTAGAAAGGATATGTTTGTGTTGAGGATGTATTTTTGGGGGAGAGTCAGGGAAAAGGTCAGTAGACTGGAAACCAAAATAAGAAGATTAATTACCTTGCTTATAATTTTCTGGGGTACTATATATGGCCATGCACAAAGTTCAGAACAATTTGAGTGTTCACTCCAGTTATGTCAAAACACTTGCAGTCATAAAATGCATAGGCACTAGAATCCACGAAGTCAAGCTGACAGAAAAAGGATAGATGACAATTGTGGCTAAACAGAGGCTCAAAACAGAATAAAAGTGAAGAATAAATTACCTTTTGTGGAATAAAGTGGGTACAGTGCAAACATACTGCAGATGGGCTGTAAGGGACACTTTCTCCTAAGCTCCATCCATCTTCACTTTATAGAAGTACTAAAAGCATTAACAATAATTTAACAAACTAATGGACATGTTTTTAAATATTGTGAGCTGATGCTTAAAGAAGCACCACATGGGTAAGAACCAGATGGTGAATGTGGAAAGCTTATGGCTTTTTGTTCTGTGGTTATTTCAGAAGTCAGGATAGCTGTAATACAGACACAGTATTTTTGTCAGTAGGCACTTTCTTCTGCTAGAGGTCAAGCCTGGGACTGTAAAACAGCAACATATTGAAGGGTAAACTTCATCCTCAGGTGACAGCAGCAGTCTGTTTTGGAAAGCTCTTCACAGTCAGCAGGACCTAGCCACGTGGATCAGTGGCATAACAACCTTCCTGAGAGACACCTAGGCATTTTGCAGCCATTTTAGGCATGAAGGTCCAAATTTTTGAGACTCAGCACTTCCCACCAGTTTACCTGCTCAAAAGCCTGGCTGCCATACAGCTGAGGCATATGTTTCCAGGGCTCTAACTCAGGGACCAGACTGCCAGGACAGCCCACCTGGTTTCCCAGTCATAGCCTACCCCCAGCAAGGACAGCATGAACCTTGACATCTCCATAAGTGGCTGAGCAGACTGGCTATTGCTCATGCCAATCTTCAGGCATCAAGCCCTCCCAAGCCTTTACAAACCAGCTACCTAGTCAAAATCAGACACAAAAAGGCTGGGAGATAGAGCGCTGAGCCTCTATCCCTTTTCTGAACCCAGTCCAACCTGAAGGTGAATGGATCACTCTCTGTGGTGTTCACAAAGCAGATGATTTATTGTCCTTTTCCAGAAATTTTCTGCATTGTGGCAGGACAGCAAACTGCTAAACTTCCAACCACCATAATCTGGATTTTGCTGTAACCAATGTTATGCCTCTTATTTTTTACTTCATGTCAAGGCCTCCTTGAAGCATGATATCATTATTAAGAAGTGCACTGCCTGATATGCTGTTCTGTTTAATTGCTGTGGTCACTTTAATTAATTTGTACTTTTTGCAATCTGCTGCATATTATTGATTGTCTACTTCAGAGACCGTACTGAAAACGGAGAAAAATATACACTTTTCAGTTACCACTATGATGCTATTTCTTGATAACAGTGTAATTAAATTCCACTGTCATTGCACATCCTATCTTAGACCAATGTACTGAGTAAAACAGTCAAGTAACAGCACTCAGTTTGATAGCATCTTCATAAACCTGAATAATGACAATCTACAGGAAAACCAGGTCTTTGCAGCCACGAAACAGTTTGATCACCTCATATAAAGAAAATACTGGTAAAGATATTCTTCACATTATTCTTACAAATTCTCTTTATCTCTCTGAAAGAAATTATGAGAGCTACAAAGCAGTGGCTGTGTAAAGGAGAACCATAGTAAGGCTGCTAAAAAGGCAGAAGTTATATTGGCTTTAAGGAGAAAACAATGACAGTGATATTTAGCTGAGATATCATTCACCAAGGCTTGACATTTTTATATTTCAGAACTTATTCACCTATTTACAGCCATGCCATTTTAAACAAACTAGCCAACTCTGCTAGGAGACAGCAAATTAGTAAAATTTTCAAGTTAATTCCATAAATAGCTGCCCTGAAATTAAGTTTTGCCTACCCACCCAAGGAACAGAGAGCTGGCCCCCTTGGAGATGCCAGGGTGCTGGGGACTCCTGATTGAGGAGTCACATATGCCAGTGCTTCCCAGGGATGAGGAATAGTGAAGTAAATAGGAGGCAGGCAGGAAACAATTTTTATGTTGTTTGGAAAAAGAAGTCAAAACAGAAGAATAAAAAAAAAATTCTCTGAAAGCATCTCCTGAATGCCAGTCCCAGGGGAGCCATAAGTGATACATCCCTTCAGATAAGAGATCTTAAAGAAATGGCACATATGTTACAAGTTTGGAGTTTTGACACTCATAGAGAGGCTAGGAAGTGTGATAAGTTTAACATCTTCATTGCCTTCTTTTGCTTTTGGGTGGACAGGAGAGGGTTTGTCAGAGCTCCCAGGAGCACCCCTGCCTGCCATCTTCTGATGTCCTGTGACTGAAAGGTTTCTCTTGCCTCCCAGATCAGCATCTTCATGACCCATTTGTCTAATTATGGGAATGACCGTCTGGGCTTATACACCTTTGCAAACCTGGCCAACTTTGTTAAGAGCTCCACCAACCTGAAACTACAGACGCTGCCCCCAGTCCAGCTGGCTCAGAAGTACTTTGAGCTCTTCCCAGAGCAGACAGACCCTCTTTGGCAGGTAATGTCACATCCTCATCCTCCTCCAATAACAATCCGCTTGTTGAAATAAGAATGTTTTTCTGTTGAAAAACCCACAAAAAATACTTCACATTCAGATATGTTCTTTCTTCCTGCATGCCTTCTTCGATTATTTAAATTTTCTTGGGAGACCACTACTTTTGACTAGAAATGTATTAGCTTCCACTCACCCCAAATCAGGCATGCTAAAAGTGTCTAATTGCCATTTATGTGAGAGAAGGCTTCCCTACCCATCTTTCCTGTCTGTAGTTTTGCTGATGCATTGTGTCATGTTAACTCATCATGTTGTGCTATCAGTAAGATGCCCACAGCCAGCCGGTAGTGAGAGCTATCTCAAGCCAAACAATGTAGGTTCATTGAGTCCCTTAATGAGGAATCACTGATGTAGGGTCAGTGCAGCTACAAGGAGTACTTCCCACCATCTGAACCTCCTTCAATGAAACAGCGAGGAAAAGGGAGGGCAGGAGGGATCAGTGCAGCAAATGCAGGTAGAAGAATGGGCAGCTATATTAAGAATGGAAAACAGTTTCTGCACAGACTATTTTCTATCTCTGTTTCAAATACACAATAGTACCGCTTGTAATCTCAACACTGTAATTTCCTAATCATTGTTACACATATTCATCTCTTCTCTTATTCAGAATATGATGTGCCACGCTGTGCTTTTAGCTATTCAGGCATAAATCCAGAGTGACACCATGGAGATCTGTGCAGTTATTTCGGGTTTTTCAACAGAAAGTTTCCTTATGATTTTTGGCCCAGATGCTAAAGAAGTATAAATCTATAATATTTCCACCAATTTTAGTGGAAATCACTGATTCACATCGGTTAATGATTTTCTCCATTATACTTTGTTAACTTTATTCACTAGCAAATTGTACCTTCTATTGCCAGCCAATACCATGCAAAAGCAGTATCTATATGATAACTGCTTTAAAGAGCAGTCAATCCTAACCTTTTCTGTGGGGACTTTTGTTCACACATTGTTATTTTGCATTCATAGGTAGTATAAAGATAAGGAGAGGAATAACATCCTACATTTCTATTTGGTCCTTCAAAAATTTTGGTTTCTTATGTAAATTAAAATTGGCACTACATCCTACGCATCTGAAAACATTTTGTCACCTAAGAAACTAATGACTTGAAGCTATTCAAACAGAGTTTTCCATTTTAACCTCAAATGAAAACTTAATTAAATCGATGTTTTAATCTTTTTCTTCTTTTTCTTTTTCTTTTTTTTTTTTCCAGTGACTAAACTTAATCCTTAGTCATGCAAAACCAATACATACACATTGAATTTTAGTCAAAGGGACCACATACAAGCCTACCTACATGCCTATGGACTCTGAGTTTATGAAATGAGCCTTACTAATGGAAAGAAGGAAATGCGCTAGTCTCACAGGGTGTGGATTTTGACACCAAGCCTTCCAGGAGTTGCACAACAGTGTAGTGTTACGGACTTCACTGGGACTTCTGGAAGGTTTGGTCCTGAAGGATACCTAGGAGTTTGGTCCCTGTGCACCTGAATGCTTCCATGGATCCAGAATCATAGAATCATAGAATGTTGAGAGTTGGAAGGGACCCAAAAGGATCATCGAGTCCAACTCTTGCCCTAGCATAGGATAGTTGCAAGATTCAGACCATGTGTCTGAGGGTGTTGTCCAAATGCTTCTTGAATATTGTCAGGCTTGGTGCCATGACTATCTCCCTGGAGAGCCTATTCCAGTGCTCCACCACCCTGTGGGTTAAGAACCTTTTCCTAATGTCCAACATAAACCTCCCCTGGCACATCTTCCTGCCATTTCCTCTGGTCCTATCATCGTTCACCAGAGAGAAGAGATCAGCACCTGCCCCTCCTCTTCCCCTTGTGAGGAAGAAGTTATAGACCGCAATGAGATCTCCTCTCAGTCTCCTCCAGGCTGAACAAACCAAGCGACTTCATCCTCTCCTTGTATGGCTTTCCCTCTCAACCCTTCACCAATTTAGTGGCCCTCCTCTGGACACTCTCTAGTAGCTTTATATCCTTTTTATACTGTGGCACCCAAAACTGCACCCAGTACTGGAGGTGAGGCTGCACCAGTGCAGAGTAGAGAGGGACGATCACCTCCCTCGACTGGCTCACAATGTAGTGCTTGATGCACCCCAGGACATGGTTGGCCCTTTTGGCAGCCAGGGGACACTGCTGGCTCATATTCAGGATCTTTACCAGAGTGCTCAATAGCTGTCAAGAGTAAATTCTTATGAGGAAATGTGGGATTTTACTACTTAGTGTAAGGCTCTGGCATTAGTGCATAACATTTAGTTCCTGCAAAAATTTGCATGCATGCATGCAAACATTTAGAATACTCCCAGCATGATGTACACAACCACCTTTTCTTCTCCAGAATCCATGTGATGATAAACGGCACAGGGATATTTGGTCCAGAGACAAAACTTGTGACCACCTACCCAGATTTCTTGTGATAGGACCCCAGAAAACAGGTAAGAAGTAATGAATTTGTAACCAAAGCTAGCCCCCCAGTTTTGTATCTGTCTATTTGTGTCTTATAAACTGAAGCCAACTCCCTGATATAGAGGTGGTAGACTTTGGATTCAGATAGTAACTCCTTCACTGCCAACAGAAAGAGACAACTGTTTGCATAGCAAAATTGTATTCATTCACCCTAAAAGAACCCCATGCTGTCAGTTGGCCATATGTTAAGATTGTTATTAAGTTCTTTGACAAATTATTTCAACATTGAGACCCTAATTGACAATAAATGTATTTACCACTTTGCAGGGTTTCAGGGCATTGTTTGAATTAAGCCCCATATTCCCACCACTCCCAAGATAGCTATTACTGTTGTGGCCATATTACAGGAAGTGGATGCTGAGGCAGGGAAATAAATTACAGTTCCAAGATAATACAGAAATTCTGTGACAGTGACAAAGAGACAGCAGGTCTTGATTCATAGTCCAATGATAGCTTGCATAGCATGGAAACATTGAAAAGCAAGTTTAAAGACACATTCTCTAAAATCTCATTTACCAACATGTAAAATTTCTAGTTGTTTTTGTTAAACAAATATCAAAAAAGTACTGTTAGTGGGATTTTAAAGCATACGTGGTACATACAGGTTTGTTAGCACTGAAATAGACCATTTAGTCCCTAATAACAGACCCCCAGGAAAAATACACAGAAGACAAAAGTGCAGTTCTGAGAGCAATAAAAGCATAATCCCACAATTAGTACTTTTGAAAAGTTTTGTACAACATTAATAGTTTGAAAACAAACATGGTCAGGCCAGACTCCCTCACTAGTTGAATACAGCAAGCGAGCAATGTCATCAATAGCAATATTATGCTTGCATCAGAGAGAAGAGTTTAGAGTTTGGAAATGGAAAAAGTTCGATGAGCAGAGAAGTCTGCACGTATTCCCCTCCGCCCTGAAAGCCCCTTGTGCTTACATAGGCCTTTCATCGATAAGCAACTTTCTTATAAAAGGAAATCTAATTTTCCTGTATATCTCAGCATGCATTGATTTAAGGTACTTTCTTGAATGAATTGTCAAAGGGGTTTTTTTTCTATTACCTAACAGCACCTCTTTTTGTTGTCGTAGGAACAACAGCACTTTATTTATTTCTTCTGATGCATCCTTCAATTATCAGTAATCTCCCTAGTCCAAAAACTTTTGAAGAAGTTCAGTTCTTCAATGGAAACAATTATCACAAGGGAATTGACTGGTAAGAAGAATAACAAAAAAGAAGTGTTCATTATTAATACATGGTAAATCATAATGGAACAATTACAGAAGCATGTATGACATTGACATAATTACTGGATGAATTTGTTAATCTTGGCTTTATCAGACAGAAAGAGAAACTAATTTGTAATGATGAGACATTTAATCAAGTCCTTAATTTTGTTTAGATATTAGAGTAACAATTTTCTTGGGGTTTTTTTTTTCACAAATATAATAGTTCGGTTTTGCTGTCCATCTTCATGCTGAATAGCATCTCTGTATTTTCACAACTGTATCTATACTCAATTATACTATTTTTCTTCAAAGGCAGTTTTTCATGAAGTAAGATTCAATTTGTCCCTCCACAAGAAAAAAATACGACTGTTAAGCATTTCAGCTGGTATTCCTATCACAATTTAAAATATTGCTTTTACTATTTTTTTCTTAAGAAAAGCATTTTTGTAAAGCTTTTGTTTCCACAGGGAACAGCAGTTCTCATCCTTGTGTGAAAACTGAAATATAAGACAAACATCACACTACACAAAAACAGATTAATCTTGAGTGGTTTTCTTTGCTCACGCATGGCATGGAGAGCATGTGGAGCAAATGACACTGACTGATAAAAGCAGGCTGTCCCCTCAACTATGAGACCAGCTTCTTGGTTCAAGGTGTCATGAAAAATAAAGGGAAATAAATGCTTGGCGTTGGTTTTTCCATATTGCATAAAGAAAGAAACCACACATGGCTATGTAGAGTACTCGGAGAAGAAGGAGGGGCTTTGCACAACATGTAGAGGAAGAGGCTGGCCTCTCAGAGACCTCTTCTTCCAGACTTCACCAAAATTAGCCTGCAGGTTCAAAAGTCAGTAGGGTCCTCTGTGCAGGGTGAGGTCCCACATATTTATTTTCCATAGAAAGGATGTGAAAAACATTGAGTCCTACCAAAACTGGAAGTTCCTGGAGTGCTCAGCAAAACTTAAGGGATCAAAAAATGCCTCCAAAATCATTTCACCTTCTACTTGGTTTGAATTTTTCACCCTTTCAGCTGAGTCTTCTGTTTTATTTACTTTTACTTCCAACCAATTTTAAGTGGAAAAGACCCTTCACAGCCAAAATTCAATTCTTGCATTCTGAAAATGTCTAAAAGAAAAGATTTGTCAGTTCCAAAATGAAGTATTTCAACAATGTTAAAATTAAACGGTTGACATTTCACTTTTTTTTTTTTTTTTGGCAGCTAAAACTGAATTCACTCCAAATGGGAGAAAGATAACCCTTTGACATTGAACTTAATTGCAAAAATCCCATCCATCAAAAGAAAAACCTAGTTACCTGACTTCATGGAGCCTTTAGCTATTACCAGCACCATGTAAAAACCAATATGTGTTCCTCCTATTCCAGTTCTGCAGTGAGCTGAGAAATTCCATTTTGCTTCTTGAGAATTATGTTTGAAAATTCACCTTTTCACCTACTATTAAATGGGAAGCACAGGAATATAACCCTTCTGTGATATTGCTAATTCTAACAAGTTTCTTCACCTCCCAGGTACATGGATTTCTTCCCGACTCCTCCCAACATCACCACTGACCTCCTCTTTGAGAAAAGTGCCAATTATTTCCATTCTGAGGAAGCCCCTAAACGAGCTGCGTCGCTCATCCCCAAGGCCAAGATCATCACCATCCTCATTGACCCATCTGATCGGGCATATTCCTGGTACCAGGTACAGACCTTGCCTTCAAGAAATGGACAGTGAAATCAATGGCAGGGGGTGACAGCCAACATCAGTGGGAATTTGTGTCCTTGAGCAAGAATGGGATTTATTGCAAAGCATTTGCACTGTGTAGAAGTAGAAAGATGCTGAATGCCAGCTTTTGCAGTTGGCATCTGTGACACCAGTGTCATAAATGATGAAACTTCTTAGCACAGAGCTGCCACCAGCTATAAACAGTTAGTCTAATCTTAATTACAGCTGACACTGCACAGAGGAAAAGCAGTGCTCCTTACTCAGGGAGACACCCAGGGGAAAATGAGCATGGCCTAGCTAGAAAATCACAGCTCTTGATGCTGAGAATCTGGTACCTCATCCTACCCTTTGTCATGTAAGCTGAGCAATATGTGGTGGTGTACAAATGTATGCAAGAGTCTTCAGTTAAAAAGAGCTGTGTCTAGAGAGCTGGGTTTTTTTTTTCTCTCCTTGGAAACAAAAGAAGACCTGTTGTTTTTCTGATGAAACTCTAGGATGTTCTTTCTTGCCTTTTACTGAGCCCACACATTTCCATAACAAAGTCTGCACTATTTTAAAAAACTGTTTTTAAACAGACATTTAAGCACACATGTAAAATAGGGTGTAGTCATACAGATAAAGGAAATCCTAAAAGCAGTGTTAGAACAGACACAAATTAACAATGTTGCAATAGGCATAAGATACATTTCTGATACTGTTACTATGATTTCTGCAAGGAATAAAACATGACCTAGGGCTGCAGTTTGCACCCTTTTTAATATCTCATTTGCACCTTTACAACTGCTGATCCAGATGCAAAGTAATAAAAAAAAAACCCTATGCCTGCTTTGGCAGAATTTGGCTCCTCAGCTCCCCTCTCACCTGTCCCAGGAGGGCCCTTGACTGAATAGTGGCCCAATCCTGCTTCCTTGTCCCCTGTGCTCCTACTCAGCAGAAGTGGAACTGGTGGGGAGCCAAGGGGCTGCTGTGGGCTACAGCCAGGCTGGCCATGCTAGCACAGCCCTCTTCATAGCTCCCAGGAAGCTTATGGCTTAATCTTTAGCATCCCTGTGATATGTGTCTAAATATCTCCCATTAGCATCAGCGATCCCATGAGGACCCTGCTGCCCTGAAATTCAATTTTTATGAAGTCATTACATCCAGCCATTGGGCGCCCTCAGAGATAAGGACTCTCCAGAAGAGGTGCCTGACACCCGGATGGTATGCTGTCCATATCGAAAGATGGTTAACTCATTACCCTGCTTCACAGGTAATTTCCAACCTGTTGCTTCACCAAGCTCATCAGCTCTCAGAAAGTCCCAAAATGATTATGGCCTCATCATTAGAGGTGATAGGATATTTTCCACTGGAACTCTTAGCTGTTAGGAAATACATATTTGAAAAGATCAGGATTCTTTGGCAGAAGTGTTTTGATTTTTCTGTCTTCTGATGGAAAAGATGCAACAGGAAAATAATGTGAACTATGGTGACATGGGCTTGATGGGGGACTTTGAGGTTTCCTTCCAGGATCAGCCAAGGTTGTCTAGGCTTCTGAGTCCCAAGAAACAAGAAGCTGCAGCATGAGACATCCGGGGAAGTTTTGACAAATTCATTTAGAAAATTTCTTTCTAAAAAGAAATTTCATTCCACTTCCCACTCACTCCCTTTCATAGAAAATTTCACTTTTGTTTGCTCCTGATATGGAATTAGCCTTTCTCAGTGTTACAGCAGAAATTCCTCCTTTTGCCCCATCTTCCTTCAGGTGTTTTATTGAATTTTCTTTTATAATCATTCCCATGAAAAGTTTTCATAAACACAGACCTAAAGAATATTCCCATTACTAAAAAAAAAAAAAAAAAAGTTTGTGGATATAAACCTAAAGTAAACATTTTAGTACTAAAAATTATATGTAAGGGTACTCTTTACCTGTGGACATGGTCCATAGGTCAGTTCATATCTCTACCTACTGTAAGAAAAAGTTGAAAACAGGTGTTTAATGAGCAAGCATAATAAACAAGTACCTCCAGAGATTGCTTTATGTGGGACAGAACTTTGCTGAAAGGAGGTAGAACTGAGTGTTGCCTATTTAGTCAGGGACCTGGAAAAACAAATAGAAGCTCTGTCTTTTTGCTGTCCTCACTTTTCTTTTTATACAGTCTCAAGTTTTACTACAAAGAGGAGAAGCAGGTCATTCCCATTTCCAGGAGAAAGGAGAAAGTCTCAGTTAGTAATTTACTTTCTTCTTTCCTCTCTGGCCTTTCTACTCTTTCATAAATGGGGAAGAAGTATTGCCTAAAGCAGCTGAGCTTGCAGCAAGGGCAGTCCTCAGGCAGTATTGCCCTAGAAGCAAACAGGGCACATTTCCTCATCGGCCACTACATCCCAACTTTTCCTCTGAAGGAGAAGGGGCTGTCCTGGCAAATTCAGAGCATGCGAAGGGTGTTGATCATCCCATGCCATGTTACCCATGCTCCTTCTCTGCCTTCACCAGAGGCTGCTGCCTTCCTCTCATGAAGATTTCTCTCCTTCTCCTGCTGTAATGAAGAGCAAGTGCAGCCCTCTCATTAAACATTCAGGGCACATTGACATATTTCTTGTAAAATCAGTAACCACTCGTGTTTCATAGTTATAGTGATTAATTTTACAAGATACACAACAAAATGCACTCATTCTTAATAATGTGCACACACAGAGTGCACTCGCAGTGCTTACTAATGGGCACCCAGTAATGTGCATTCACTCGGCCTGTGCACTCAAAAACTTAATAATTCATAATAAGCCTTCACAATAAATATAAAACACATCTCCCTAGAATAGTTATTAGTAATACTGCTTGGTACTCCAGTAGACTTTTGATACATTATCAACATTTGCTTGTGGAGGTCAATGTACCTTTACATCACATCAATTTTTAATTAAAAACAAAACAAGAAAAACCCTTTGCTAACAATTTTGCAAGCCTATACAGTTGATAAGCTGGTGGTAAGTTTCAAATAAATTGCCACAATCTCACTTTTGGACATGGAATTGTATAGTTTCTGAACATTTAATTCTAAAACATATATAAGCTTTTTGTTATTTTTCTTATTCCATGCCAGATTTTCTACAGACACATTGTAAACCTTAACAATATTTTACATTTCTTCCTTATATCTTTTTCTCAGAATTCTCTGAGACTCGAGTTTGACTTGTGAGATTTAACTCTTACATTTGAAAAATGTGCACACATGGAGTTACAAGGTGCCCACCTATACAAATTCAACATACTGAACTAAAAAGTAAATCTAAAAAGAAATTCATCTACATGATTGTTATTAACATGCTAATTTAAATCCATGTTGTCACAGAAAGGAAATAATGTTATTCTTTCATTAACCTTAGTCCTGGTTCTAAATAGCTAGCATATTTACCCCCACAGTTGCTTATTATTGATGGACAGCAGCTAAGAAGTGACCCAGCTACTGTGATGGATGAAGTGCAGAAGTTTCTTGGAGTCTCTCCTCATTATAATTACTCTGAAGCTCTAACGTGAGTCTGTTCCTTTATTATCTGCCCTATGGAATCAGAGTGTATATCCCCTCCTAACAAGATCACTTGATCATTAATTAAAAAGAAATAAACAGACAAACAAGACATTACAACAATTATAATTTTGCAAAGCTTGGGGTTTTCTTAGTCATGTTTAACACCCATCCAGTTTTCCCTGAATTTGTATACATATAATACATTACAGAATTTAATTGCATGATTTCATACATTTCCACATGCAAACTCTACTTTGTGTAACATGCAGAACAAATGACTGCTCAGTATGTTGTATTAGACGCAGAACAAAGGCCCAGATTAATGTAAAATTCATGTCTGCTAAGTTTGAGTGTTTGCTCAGAGATGCCCAGGAATTCTTTTCTCAGGGAACCTAGTTTTGCCTTCATCACTGCACTGTTTAAAATGTACGTTCAATTGATGTGAGTTGTGCATGTAAGAGCTCAGCACACGTTTGCACCTTGCACTGTTGAACTTTATGACAGTCTCTAGAAGCTGAAGGCCACTTAGTGTCTGGTGTGAAAAGTTTGACTTAAACTTTTTAATAGCATTCATATGGACTCTAATGACAGAGATTGGTTAGAAGCACTCAGTATAAAGATTCATCTGGTTCCATGCTTTCCTTCATTGTTTTCTTTTAATGTGGGCCAAGTGTATCAATTCCTAATCCAATTTTCATATACAGTTAAGACAACTCTGCCAACCTTTTACCTGGTAGTAGCCAGATACATGGCACAGAAGAATTTAGTTTCTACACTTAAAGTTTGCTAGAATTATAAGATATTAATAGTAGATCCCTAACCTGGAAGTACTGAGCTCAAGAGCAGCACCTGGAGCATGGGGAGAAGCTCGTATTTGCCCGAGGCACAAAACCCTCAGACTGAGCAGTCTGACTGTTCATGTGTCATTTGTTCTGGGGTTCATTCGGTCTGGGGTGTCAGTGCCAAAACTGAAGGAGCCCAAATCAAGGTACCCTCAACCTAGGAAAAGCCCTTTGATTAACTTCCCATAGCCTTTTTGATCTGGATCTAGCTGTGTTTTGGCAGCTATGATGAGCCTGGATCACATTTCTCATCCTCACTACCTGGAGGGTAAGGTTTTTCCCATGAAAGTGGATGAATAGCCTGTGTGGCACTCTCTCTCTTTGACATCTCTCAGTTCCCCTTGGGAAGTCAGTCTCTGCAGGGGTGGAAGTGGGCCAAATTTCCCTCTCCCCTCTTAGTCCGGCAGAGAATTACAAGAAGCTCTTGCAGTGAGCCTCTCCATATGAGGAGCATCATCTCATTACAGCCAGAAGCACTGGTCTGGGAGGGCCCTGGGACATCCATGGGCTGAGAAGTCTGGCACTGCAGCAGAGGTTTTTCCAAGTCAGTGTGCAAGCAGAGAGCACGAGGTTGCACAGGGAATGGGAAGTAGAAAAGCATATACTTCACCTTCCCCACAGGCTGGTACTAAGAAAACTGGGAAAAGGAGACCACAGACTTTCCAACTACCCCACATGCCTCCTCTCTGCTTATTCTTTAATGTTTCCTCTACTGGGAGGGTTGTGATTATTTATATAATAGATATAAAGTGAGAGTTGAGTACTTGTTGTTCTTTGAGTCTTCAGAATGTTACTTTGCCAAAATCTTTTTCTAAAGGAAAAAAATTGGATTTCAGAATGGGATTTTTTAAGTCATTGCTTTCCAAAGTGGATGAAATAGAGGAGGAGTTTGAATACACAGCTAAATTACTGATGTTTGAACAACTGCTGCTGCACATCTGCAGTGCCTTCTGCTAGGTTTTTAAAAAGCACACCCACATACATATATCTTCCTTCCTGTAACTAAATTAAAGCCAGTGGAGTCACACAGCAGGAAAAAATTTTGTCTCTCAAAACTTTTTGGACAGGAAAAATAGATTGTAAACAGATCTATAAAATTATGCAATCACTGTTTAGAGGCAGCAAGAATACAAATGTGCTGTGGAAGCACACACTTCTGTTCGGATTTAGGATGGAAGAGAAAAATGCATTAAACAATGTAGTTTCTTTATGGTAGGACTGTCAAAGTAAAAAAGATTGCATAGGATCATTCCTAGTCATTACCACCTAATAACCATATACTACACATTTTGAAAGTTGCCACAAAGCATCCTAAGGACCCAGTCCTGCAAACACTAGTGAGCAACAAGTTCATCACCCTGAGTAATGATGTGAATGTCTTATAGGAGAGTAAAATCAATCCAGGCGGAAGGAAGGTACTAATCAGAGCCATAGAGAGTAGAGGGGAGACAGAGGCAGGGCTCAGGCACCTGGAGAGAAGTGCACATCATGCCAGGTTTGTAGGAGCCACAGATGAGACAGGAAACTAGATCTTTGCTTCTTATACATGCTGCTAAAGACGACCTAGATTCAGATTAGACGTAAGGAAGAAATTTATTACAGTGAGGGTGGTGAAACACTGGCACAGGTTACCCCGAGAGGTGGTAGAAACCCCATTCCTGGAAACATTCAAGGTCAGGTTGGACTCAGCTCTGAGGAATGTGATCAAGTTGAAGATGTCCCTACTCATTGCAGGGGGTTTGGACTAGATGACCTTTAAAGGTCCCTTCTAACCATTGTGTGATTCTACGACCTGCACTTTTTATTAGAGTAGTGAAAAGCAAGGAGGGAAATCAACTAATGTTGCAAGGCTTTTGCACATAATGCCATCAATAGAAGGACACTGAGATCCCCAGACAAAGTGCTAGGAGAGGGGAACTAGGCAGTGGTCTTCATGAAGTTCCCACTCCAGCACTGAAGAGATGTTTCCCACCTCTCCGCCACCCACTCATTTTCACAGGGAGTGACCAAGGGCTTAAATTTTTTAAAGTATCTGAACTTGATTAACAGAAACCTAGGACACATGGGATTGAAGAAACAAGAGACATTTCCTTTTAATCACAGGATGGCCCTACCAAAGCTCCAAGGACTGCTAGGAAGATGCATTTCATGCCCAACATCCTCAGATGACTTACGGTCCAGGGTAGCATGGGCCAGTGATTCCCTTATTCTATTGTTTTTCTCAGCAAGCAGCAAAGGAAGAAAGCAGAATAGAGCCTGGGTTTGGTAAAGGGCAGCCAAAATGCCACTTCCTCCAGCCTGGCTAATCACATGATGCTCTGTCCACAGAGGCAGATCCATATACATTCTCACAGGGAAGATTTCCCCAATTTTCCCTCATGTGAGCAACAGGAGGGAAAGGAAAAGACAGGATTAGGAGGGCAAGCTTAAGTAAATGTTTTCTCTTGGAGTGCTGCTACATTTTGTGAGAGAATAAGAGAAAGATCCTCATGGTGGCATTGGTTACCCCTTCCCATGGGGCAGCCCACAGCCAAAGGAAAATCAGCTACCCAGAGATAGCTAAGCACCAGAGCCAAAAGAGCAACAAAACTAACCTGTAGGGATCGCTAAACACAGGGCAAACTTTGGAGCTTTTTGCATGAAGGAGTAAAGCTTGAAAACTAGACTAATCCAGGTTTGGGTGCAGACAGGCCCTTGCAGGTGCCTTTCCTGCCTCTAGCATCAGATACTGACTTCCCAAGAGGTGGGGTGGGTGTGCGAATGACCAGGTTCAGCCTTGCTTCTCCCACAGGCTTACTCTGCAAGGGAAGAAAAGATAACCAGGCATAGAGGAAAGGTTTCTGCTGACTGCTTTAAAAAGCTCACTTGTAACTTTAGCCTTAAGGCTATCACTATTTTTAAATAAATACTTCCATTGTGCCCAATTACATTTTCAGGAGTCCTGAGAGTTTCATAATACTGAGCACAATCGGTTGAATTCAGCCCAAGCTGTCTTACCCTCTTTTCCCCTACTCAAATTTGCACATTCTCTTAATAATGTTCAGTATGGTCCTTCTGAGACAGAAATATTGTTTGGGGCATAGTTTTGCAGTTTTCCTTTTACCCAGCACATTATATTGCTGCTTCTCTTGGGAAATTAGTGCAAGCCAGCTAAAGTACTTCACCGTGCAATGAGCAGATGGAAAAAGCTAAAGTACAAATGAATCTATCATCGATATATCCATTTAATCAATGATTTATTTATTTTTAATTGATACAGCTACTGAGACAATTTAGGAAACAAGGGCCAGGCCTGAAATAATAGGCTGGGCAAGAAAAGAAACATGAAGAAGGTTCACCCTTCTCTGGAAATTAGTTCACTTATGTACAGCAGCAAATTACAGGAGCACCCATGTCATACGGATAGACACAGGCAAAAAGGTAGTCTGTAACTAATTAACTCTGTGTTCCAGCCAATTATACTTCATCCATTTCAAACATCTGCTGAATAGCAGAAATGCGAACCTTTTCAATGTTTTATGCATGCTGCAAGTCCCATAGCAATAAATTCAAAACTTAATGCTGCATGTTGTTCATTCCTTAGTGAGTACGTGGTTTAATGCCTTAATCTAAAATT
The DNA here is from genome assembly GCF_000700745.2 of Antrostomus carolinensis. Taxonomy (NCBI): domain Eukaryota; kingdom Metazoa; phylum Chordata; class Aves; order Caprimulgiformes; family Caprimulgidae; genus Antrostomus; species Antrostomus carolinensis. The sequence continues at coordinate 23,055 of NW_010296180.1, read as the reverse complement.
CCTATAGCTTTGAATTTTAGACATCAAAATCAAATTGCGTATTTCAGATAAGACTGCTAAGACAGTGTTTTTTGCTATAATACCATCTTTGGAATGAAAATTATATTTAGATCTAATGATATGGAACAACCAGTTTCTCAGGTGCAGTTAAATTATCAAGGGCGGTTCTTTCAGTAGACCTAAACACTGTGTATTTCACTTAAAAATCAACATACACAATTTCAGCATTATGTTTCTTGTTATTTCATAGTCATGCAACAATGACACACTTTTCTGTGTAAATAGACGTAGGGATTGAGTTTATACCTGTTGAAGTCAGCAAATAGATCCACTTGCCCTTTTTAACCCCTCTCACCTTGACGGTGCTGACCTACAACAGCATCAGCTCCAACTGGCCGTATGGACAGCTCTCCGTGAGCACAGCTGATAATGTCCTTGAGAATATAGCGCATCTAATTCCAGGAAATGGGATGATTAGTAATTTTTTCAAGAAAACATTCTTTGTTCAAGTGTCAATTGATCAAAACATTAGCATCCTGCGGGGATACATGGAGCGGTTTGACATTAATAAAATCACTGACCAAAACCAGACAATAAAATACAAGTCTGGAGTGGGGCTGTGAAAGATCCTTGAGGTTGAGGCTCAGGACCTTGACTGGCATCCTATAGATCAATGTTTAAAACTTGTATCCTATACGCTGGACAAGTAGAATAAAAATTACCTAGTGTAGGTAAAGCACAATATGAGCCATTCCCAAGGCAAATTTGTGAAAAAAAAATAAGTTCCCAGAGCTTTCACAAGAGAGGAAAGCTGTTTCCTGCTCTGTTCTCAGTATTTCAGCAATCTAGAGAGACGTGTGCAGCAATAATTGCTGGCTAAAACCAATGTCTTAGTAGCTGGGGGATCCTTCTGTAGTGAAGTCTTTCAAAACATATAATCCTCTATAGGTTTGACCCTCAGAAAGGCTTTTGGTGCCAGTTATTGGAAGGAGGGAAAACAAAGTGCCTGGGAAAAAGCAAAGGTCGAAAATACCCACCAATGGACCAAGAGGTAAGGGCTTTCCGGAGATTTAAGTTAACATTTTATAATATTGACTCTGTATTTGACTCCTAAAATAAACACACTGATTTATTTTTATTTTTATTTTATTATTTTCACTGGCTTGATATTTTAAAAAATCAGAAACTTTTAATGAGCTTTGAATGACAGAAGATTAATTGCCCCCTCTTAAAGAGTCCTTCTCTGGGAGCAGTGCATAGCTCCCACACGGGAGTACCTGCTGAAATCTGCTGTTGAGTGGGTTTCCTTCTTTGATTGTTGGCTTTTTTTCACCTTTCTCAGTCTCGAACATTTCTGTCAAGCTACTACAGAGACCACAACGTGGAGTTGTCCAAGCTGCTGCACAGGCTGGGGCAGCCCCTGCCCTCCTGGCTGAGACAGGAGCTGCAGAAGGTCAGGTAGCACGCAAGGGCGGGGGACTCAAATAAGGATGATTTCTGTCACTGTCAAACCCCTTCCTTCTCCGACTCACTTGTGATCGTCAGTAGAGGACCTTATGAATAATACTCTTTCTATTAAAAAAAGAAAAACCAAACCAAACAACTGTTTATATGCACGTGCTGACAGTTATTAGCATCGACCCCTTTTGTCAGCTTCCAGGAAATAATATGGAGCTACGTGGCATTACTCTTTATCCAGACCAGGATTCGTGCATAGCCTAGTCCCTCTGTTCACCGGGAAGTACCAGAAACTGTGTGTAGGACAGATTGACTTCAGTGTACATGACAAATTGCAGTCAGTCCGGACACAAGCAAAGGATGGGAACATCTCTCACTGGACTGTGAGGTTGGTCATCCACTGGGGCTTTTTCATGTTTGTTTTTGCTGGTTTTTGCCTCAACCCTGCAAGTTTTCCTAATATTTTATAGGGGGATATTCAGCACTTTGCAACTGGGATCCCTAATGGTTATGATATATGTAGTATTAATGCACCATCATTGCTTTCTCCACAGAAAGAGGTGGGCTAAATTCTCGCCTTACCTGCTTGCCTGGAATGCCTGTAATAACTGGTGACAGTCCATGTTCTTTCTTCTGTTGTGCATTTTTTTTTTTTACCCCCTTCACAGCAAGATATATCCTAATTTACTGGAGTCATGTGGGCTGTCGAGGTGCAAGGCAGTGAGGTGGCCCTCCTCCCAGATCTCAGTGAAATCTGTTGCCTGGCTTTTGGATGTGGCTACTTTGCAACCCTGATAAGGTTTTTCATCACATTTTTTGGGTTCCTAAAGCAGCTGTGACAGAGTTCTGAGATGTGAAATCATATCAAATATTTTGTCATAATGCTGTAAGACTCCTTAAAATACTAACAAAAGCTTTTAAAATCTAAGCTGGCCATGCAAGCAATGTACTGCCAATAACCTGATATTGACAAATTTGTTTCTATCTGGAAAGAAAAGTTTTTGCTCTGAAGCTTTCAAAGTTATGTTATGACATTATGTTAGTCATTTAGGGTTTCAGTCTGCAAGCTATTACAGAAAAAAAAATAATAACCAAAGGTGTTTGTTAAGGTTTTGAAAAAAACCTACAGTCTGTTCTGTAAGAACAAACTCTTCTTACAGATTTTAATGGAGTTGAAAGGACAAACATATCCACTATATATCACATAAAGATATAAATATGCAGTAGGTCAGACATACATTTAGTTTTAAATATCTGCTTTCTGTGCCCATAGGTAAACAAAAGGATGGTTTACCAAAAATATGATATTATGAACTGCACTTTCTTCTCAGATCTGTGTGGGCAAGGTCAATAAGACTCGGCAGAAACTCACCAGCAAATTTAAACTGAGGAAACAAATGCCATTTAGGCATTTTAGCTTTGCAACAATTTTTCTCAAGAAAACAAAAGCTGACAAAGCTTTGCTACATGTTCTTTATGCAGCACAAAATAGAGGAGGTTTTAGTTTTCAAACTTCCCCATTTTAATTCCTAGGCACTGGCCATTGCAGGCGCTGCAGAGGCTTTGGGCTTTCCCCTCTCCATGAATTTGATCCTTACTTCCTAGCTCAGGAGATAGAATTGGACGTTGGGGTTGCACCATGAATTCAGACCAGTGAGAGCTAGCCTTAGGGAGAACAGACCAGTGCACATCATGGACTGTGGTATTCAAGGGGACTTAAACTAATTTAGGCTTCAAACCAGCTGATACATGTAGTTATCTATTCTAGTATTTCCAAACTCCTAAATCATGAGACTGCCCTTCAAGATCATGACAATAGCTTAGTTTGGATTGACAAGTCTAGTGATTCCCAGAGCTATCCTAGTTCCACCTGTCCTGCTTCCAGCTTGGTGGTGGTGGCACTTGCCAGTGAGTGTCCTCTGGCACCACCTGCCTGCCACAGTGCTTCCTCTCACCTGGACTCCAACACTCCTCCATCACTGCCCATCTGAACGTGTCTGGCTGCTTCTTCCCTTCACACTGTTCCAGCCTTTTTCTTAGTCCCAGCACTGCCCTGGTCCTGGTCCTGGTCCCTCATCCATGAGAAGAACCAGCACTGTCCTCTTTGGTCTTGTGCACACAGCCCATGGGGCTGCACAGAGGAGAGGCTGAGATGCCACCAGCACCAAGTCCCTGCATGGTCCCTTGTGCTCCTGCTCTCCACCTCAGCCCTCACTCTTTCTGCAGGAGGACCCACAGCAGGGGTGGGAATAGGACAATGACGGGTACCCCCTGCTTTTAAATACTAGAATTCTACAGTTGAGCTTGATGATCTTAAAGGTCTTTTCCAACCAGAATGATTCTATGATTCTATGAAATGGGATTCATCTCACATAAGTGAGACATCTAATTTATTTTATAGGTGATAAAGGAAAAATGTGCTTCTAGGACGCCATTCTTCTCATTACAAAAGCAGACTTCTTAAACGAGTGAGATTAATCTTGCCTCTTCCTCTGTATTGATTCTAAAAGGACAATAGACAACTTGTTCAGAGGAAAAGCTCAGCTGTATAGGTCTAAAATGAGGTGAGCTGAAAAGGAGATAGTATTTTATCACACAGCTATAGTTGTTGAAGATGAGAGGAAGCCAGGAGGGTCTGAGGGAGGTTTTTGATTTTGTTTTGTTTTGTTACAGTAATTTTTCTGGTTCTTATATTTTGACCAGGAAGACTCTTCAAAATATGCTAGGGCAAACTACGTGCCAAATAAAAGGAACTTTATGTATGGTTTTTTGACTTTTTTTTTTTTTTTTTGAGGTGGGAGGCTGGGGAGTCAGTTACATACTTTGCTGCAAATTCACACTTTTTTAACTTTTAGCACTGATAATGCCAAAGATGACTAGTCTGATGAGAGTTTTGGCTTGATCAGAGAAGAATATCTAAATCAACAATTTGATAAAATTTTAGCTGTTAAAATGCATTAGAATTGGCTCATCATTAATTGAAAGATCACTTCATGATTAAAAGCTAGATAAACACGAAATTGGTTTCAGGAGTTTTTCAAGGAAATCAGACAAAGACCATAAAATCTGGAAAATTATTTCTTGTTCTTAGCTTTTCATTTGGAAAAAAAAAAATAATTAGGTCTTTCCAACTCTCAGGCCTGTAATAGCATCATGTCCTTAAAACACACTGGATATTTTTATACCTCATTGTTATTTTTTAAGTTTGAATGGGCATCACATTTCCAAGAGATCTCATGTTCCATTGAAAATTGACATTTGAATTGACTTCATTATGTGTCATATAAAGATGAAATAACACTATTTCAAAGTTTCATTCCTTCCACTTGAAATAGGACCTATCAACAGAATTTCTCTGGACCACCATATTATAGAGAAGCCTTTGTGAGCTAGCTGTAAATGATCTCGATTCCTTTTATGCCTTTCATATCACTGACCATGTAATTGTTGGGATTCTTAAAAAGCAGCAAAACAAATGCAATAAAAATGAAACATTTATTCATGGCACGGGGGCTGTGGCTGGGAAAGATAATGCTGGCCCTTCTTTCCTATTCATAAGCTACAGGATTCATCTTCACAATACCTCCATGTGGTGCAGGCTGTAAATCAACAGGAGTTTTACATACTGAAGGGCTGCAGCTGCAGTTTGCTCCCATTCCCCTGGAAATACGGATTTATGCAGAGGTTTCAAGCAGCTGTGCTGCACTGGGAATCTGACCTACTGCCCATGGAGACTAGTTGGAGTCTTCCTATTAATTCCAGCAGACCCTGGTTGGCCCCCAAGAGCCAGTTTCATAAGGCACAATCTGTATGGTTCAAGCATCACGTAGCCCTATCACTGCTGGAAATCCATCACCAGTTTAATTTCTATTACTGAACAGTGATTTCTTCCCCTCACCTCTCTCAGTTGGTGCTCTGCTATGGTTGGAGCTGCAAACCATCCCCCACCTCCAGCACCCTGCAGGGCTGCACCATTTCTAGTCTCGCCATACCATGCAGGTCCATCCTCCCACCTTGCTGGCTACAAGAAACAGAAAACCCTATGGGCCAGACACAGGTGTCAGGGTCTATGACAGTGTATTTGCTGATTAAAGTAGGACTTTGGCCCTCAGAAAACTGAGCTTGTATAATAGAGGTTGTCTTTGAGCAAAAAGCAATCAGCACGGAATCCAAAACCTTCTAAATTATGCATTGACCTCTCAAGGTCTAAAACAAAGTTGCTGGATTAACTGCTCATAGATGTTTTCTAATAAAACAAATTTCCTTTCTGATAGGGAATCAGACTGTTGAGTGTCCCCAAAACAAATTAAGATGGCAGAATTATAAATTCTTGGGGGAGGAAAACGTTGCATAATGAAAGTGCTGATGGGTCCAGACTCTCTGATGTGATAATAAGGCAGTGAGGACATGCCCTGAATAGAAAAGCAGAAGTTGAATATTTTCTCCCCTTCCTTCTCTCTCCTCCTTTTCCTTCCCATTCATTTTAAATTTGGAGCCAGCATACTGCACCTGAAAAGCACACAATGGGCAAAGCCCACGAGATGGGGAAACATTATTCATCTCCAGAACAATCGCCCAAGAATAAATTGGGTGCAGGTTGCTCATTTCCCCTTAAAGTCAGACATCAAGTCCAGACTAGTCATTTAGTTTCGATCAGTAGAAAATTATGTTTATAATGGGTTTAAAATTGATGTTTGTAATAGGTGTGTGAGCGTGTGACAGCTGTGTAAAACAGGTAGAACATAGGTATATAAATCAGCAGAGACTAAGTGTCTGATTTTATTGTTGTTAAGTAAGATTAAGTTGACTGCTGATGTCAGGAGAAGCTTTCTTTGCACATGCAGTTTAGCTTTGCCGTTCTAGCTCTTGGATTGCAGTGCAATCTTCTTCTTACCAGTAGATATTCTCTTTCTCAGAGTTGAAATATCATATGATCACCTCATTATATTTGTCCTCATCAGTATCAGATCACGAAACTTAGCCTTAACAGTTAGTCTGTCCATCATTATATTAGTTCATATATCTCTGCATAAATCTGTCAGGAATTGTTGCTTCAGAGACTTTTTTAAAGTGTTTGTTCTTGGGATAAGAATTTCTCTGTGAGAAAACTTTTCTTACATTGTCTTTATTTTCTCTTTTTCCTTCCAGTTCATCCTTTTAGTGTGACTGCAAAGGTGTGGACCTGTCTATGGATTCGATTCTTCCATCATTATCCCATCTAGAAAAGCTACCAAAAATAAATAAGGATTTCCAGGCGACACAGATTCTGAAGTGTTCAGTGCTCCAGTGACTGGATAACTTTTATAAGACTTATTATCATTTCTGTAGTATTTCAAAACAAAAGACATCCTCTGGACAGAGCTGAGGAAAAACTTCAATGTCTTGCCCAAACTCTTTTTTTAATTTTTTTTTTCTTTCCCCTCCTATGTGATGACAGCAAATCCCGTTGAACAAATACTTGGTGTTGAAGAAGAAGTGATCAAAATAAATTTTGATAACTCAAAGTACTTTTTTGAGGGGAGGGGGGTTGGTGAGGGAGGTCAAAGTCTGTATTTGCTGGAATTGTTTTAAATAATTGATGTGCACACTCCATATTATTGGTTCTTCTCACTGCTGCAAAATAAACACTTCTGATGGTATATTATAGAGAGATCTTTTCTTCTTTCCTTAAATCATCTTTCCTATTTTCTGAGCAAAAATCTGCTCTTCAATAACCTCTGTCATATATTTCAAGTCGTGCACTGACTCAGCTTCTCCTGCCTCAACGGCTCCTTGAGGCTTTCACCCATCCTCAACACAGTGGCCCCAATGCCATGGGATTTACAGTGTTGGCTGCACCAGCACTAGGAGTGCCATTGGCCTCATCTTCTGCCTCCATCCTCCACCACCTAGGCAGGGAACAGTAATTCAGGCAAGTCTGACACTTCCGTGTTTGTTATGCTGCATAACAAGTGGTTTTGGGTCTCCCTTTCAAAAGTAGTACCTGCCTGCACTCAATGAGAGGTATGGATACTTAGACATCCCTAAGATCTTTCTCTAATTATCACACCAGGCTTTTTTTCTGCTCTGTTTGAGGAATCTTAAAAGAACTCGATTTCAGCTGATGCAAATTACCTTGAAAGTGGCTCAAACCGTGTGCTCAGAATTAAAAGATACTGATATTTTTTCCCCATAAAATATCATAATGCTTCTACTTTTTATTATAAAATATTCATTTGTTTTACAGATCTATGTCAGAATGAGGTTAAATCATATTAGAGTCAAAGATTCTTAGTACCAGCCTTACAGAATAGCAAATTACGCCTTGCTAGGGCTTTTATCTTTAAGCAAATTAGAAGTGACATTACAGACATCTTAATACCAGTTTTGGCTTCTTTCTGGATCTGTTTGATGCTTTCAGACAAGGGAGACATGGTAGGTAAAATTTAAAAAATATTTTAGGACTTTTAAGTCTGGGTTGTTTTTTTTAAAAAAAAAATCACTTGTAGGCACTTGGAAACCAATAAGCAATGGGCTTTCTTTCATAATTATGTGCTATCAATTGAGTCAGACAGGCACTTTTAAAAGCCCTCACAGACATTCACCTGTCTGCTGCTTCGGATCTCTAATGTCTTTATACATTCAAATGAAGAGATTACTGAAAAAAAATTATAGGCAGTTTTTGAGGTTTGTTTTTTTTTCCTGTCATTCACAGATCCCTATCCTTTATTTGCCACCTCTTGTATTTCCTTTGTATTCCCTGAGTGGGAAAGGAAGCCATGTGAAAATCGCAGCTGAAACCCGTCAATGACCTGAATGATTTTTGCCTAAAACAGAGTTCTTTCCAGGCTCAGATGAATTTCCTGCCTGAGTCTGATTTAGTAAAAAGGATAGTTGAGTTCTTCTGAAAATTTACCACTTCTATTAAATTCGTCAAGCTTTTCATTTTCCCTTCTAGCTTCTGGAATCAGATTATTCCCTCCTAGACCACTGGAAACTAAATAAACTTCTGAGCTCATCCATTTGTGAAAAGAGCTCTTTCTATATGCAGTTTGTGAGAGAAGAGGAAGACCACTTTTTCCATGAATGTAAATGTTTAAATTCCAGTTAGAAATTGATTTATAGAATTACAGAAATAAATTCTACATGTAATTTATCCTCACGTTTCCATTCATGAAGAATTAAAGACTTCCTAGGGAAACCAGATTGATACTTGCATTTCAGTCAGCCGCAGCTGTTGGGTGGAGAGAAAAACATTTAAAATATCTAAATAAACCCATATCTGCCACTTTGGGTTTACATAGCCATTTGTCCTGATATTGCTAAATCTAATCAAACATGGACTAGTTTTATAGTACTCCCATTTCTTTGGGAACAGGAACATGACATGTTAATACACAAATCTCTTTTCATCACTGTGGCGGTTTGGGTGCATTCACCCTTTTTGCTTGCAGGCTGCGTTTGGTCAACTAGCTTTATGATCTGGTAGTTAGAATCATCCTGGGTTTTTTCAGAGGTTATTTTCAGCCAGAGGAAGGTCAGCAGTGGGTGGAGTGGGATTCCTTAATCTAACTTGCAATTCCATAAAATGCTATGGTGGTTGAAAACTGTGCTTCATAATTTGGGAGATAATTGCACACCATTCAATTGACTTTGTACTTGCTACTTTTCTAACTCTGGTGTATGCTCTGCTGTCTTACAGAACTTATCTGTAAAACACATTCCCTGCTGGGTAATATAACTTCCCTTCATGGTATGATCTGAACTGCAAGAAAGAGCTGGATATAGGAGAGGATGAGTTTTTACGGAACTTACTGTGAAGCAGAAATTTATTTACAGAATATTTCTTTAATATTTTTTCTTTCACTGTGTTTGCTGAGTCCAGGGAATCATCTCAGTATTAATCTGCATGCCCTCCAAAGACACACAATTCCCATTAGCATCAATGACAATTAAATATTCTCATGAAGGAGAGTATAAACTCACTAACAGAAAATGTTATTTAATGACATTGTAGTTACAGCATATCTTCCTGCAGAGCTTTGTGTAATCACACCAAGTAAGCAAAGAAAAATTGTTCTGCAATGTGAAGCATTTAAAATTTCATAAGCAATCTCACTTTAAAAAAAAAAAAAAAAGAAAAAATCAACTTTCAGGTACTCCATCATGACTAGAGACTGAAGTAATCCAGTTATTTAATCGATCTGAAATTCCCCATGCACTATGTAGCTGGAGAGATGTTCAGATCGAGATCCAAAGCTAAACTCACTATTGCTCAGGTTCATTGCTTGGCAGGGAACCCATGCCTTCCAGCAACCCAAGGCACATCTAAAACAGCACACCACAAACTCCCTGGCTATACTCAGCAGTCTATGTCTTTCTTATCAAGTGATTACCCCCCATACAGTACTGAGATGCGAAAGTCACTGGAGCAGTTGCTTAACACTCATGTCTAAATCTATGGACTGAAGGTGGATCCCCTTCCGTGAGGGGACCTCTGATCTGCTCTGCAAGGTTGGGAAGGAGATTAAAAGTCTACGAAGTCTCTGAGAGTTGTCACATCTGCTGCTGCATGAGATTTCCATACTGCACCTGGCAATAAAAGCCAATACAAACTGAAGCAAGGGCTTTTTACACAGGAAAATAAAAATACGTATTGAAACAGTCTTAATGTATAGTTGTTTATTGTATGGATATACAGGGCTCATTATTTTTTTATTTAAGGAGAAAGTTTTCTATCCAACATATTTGTTGTTTTCACTCCTCCTAAAAGGTCATCTTCCTTGCTATGCTGTAACCTGCTTCCTCTCCATTTCTTCATTCCTATTCATCCTCTTGGGGCTACTTCTCACCATCAAGATCTATTTTCTTACCTGTACACTTCAATACTGACTGAATTTTTTTCTGTACTAATTTCTTGTGCTTCTAGGTTTCGCAGAGGAAAAAACCCACAAATCTCCCAAGTAAGCATCATTTTTCATTTCCTAAACCATACTCACTTTAATTACTTTTAAATATCCTAGTTAATTAAGACAACATGTACTAGGAACGTGCTGGGTTTTTATTTGATGTTGTTAACTTTTCTGCATTATTTCTACATTTTTTCCATGGCTCAGCTGCCTAATACCAATTCAGGGAACTTAGTTATAAAGCAAGGCAGAGTTGGATGGCACCATGTGTAAATCTGCCATCATTAAGTTGGGAGCTGCAGTTAGATTATAAATTGACATCTTAAGTAGGAAGAACATTTCTGTAGATCCCAATTCATCCTCTGCAGACTTTAGCTATTCCTAGTAGCTGCCACACAGAACATACTAAAATTTGTCAACTGCTGTGAGGAGAACAGAGTTGAGCCTGGAAACTTAAGTCCCTTCAATCTTCTTAAAAGATAGGACCCAATACCTTAAAATAAAAACATTGCCAGCTTAGGAAGATAGAGGGAGTCAATCCAGGACCATCAGAATGGACAAGTGCCTTAGCGCAACACTAAAACTCGTTTTTCCAAGAGTCAGATGCACAGCCAGGAAGCCAAGTCTTTTCTTTCCCTCCATGTTAGAAGAACTGTTTGAAGAAGAACTATTTCAAGGCTTGCCTGGATCACTGTAGGAAGCTATAGTGTAAGTGCTGTAACACAGACCATGTTGTTGTGGTGTTTCTAAACCCTATTTCATGAGAAGCAAATTTTTTTCCCCTCCATGTGTGACAAGCTGAGATACAAAATTTTGACAGACGTGTTTTATATTGGTGGGATCTTGCAATAGTGTTTTTGCTGTGGCGTGGAAAACATCTTTATAACAGGGAAAACTTTTACAACCACAGGAGCCTACTCAGCAGCTGAAGGTTTTAGTGTAGATCCTAAATCACTGTTTCTATACTGCTGCAGGGTTTTTTTCAGAATAGTTCTATATTTTCACAAACCTCAAGTACTTTTACTTAAGTCTTAGCATGTTGACATAACAGAACCAACCACTAATCAGGCAATGAGGTGAACCGTGCAACAAGAGAAAGTATCCAAAATCACAGAATCGCACACTAATAACCACACGCTAATCGCGCACTAATAACCACATCCACTCCAGCCCCATAGGAGAGCTGTCCACAGCGGCCAAGCAGTGATCCCACGTGAAAAAGAGGATTAGATCTGCAACCAGTGAGAGAAAGCTAAACACACTCTTTGGATCCCAAAACAAATGTGTTCACACCCCAGGCTGGCACAGAGGACCCCAGAAGCGCAGAGCTGCTGTAGCTGGTCCTCTGCTTCAGCATCACTGGTGATTTTTCACAGGTTGAGTCGGTAAATGAGCTTAGAATAGAAGCAGAAATCAGAAAAATGCTTCAAAGGTGATTTTGTAAATCAGAAAAAAAAAAATATGCTTATTTTAAAGTGAAATTGTTAAAGAAGATAATTGCTTGTCCTCCTGGAAATTTCAGTTGTGTTAATAAAATATATGCAAAGACCTCACTGGCTTTACAGCTCCGACTTGTCTGAAAACTAGAGCTATTAAAAATTTTCAGAAAACTATATGCTGTGAAATTTATCACCCTCTCTCTGCAGTCAATTGCTGAGCCACCTGCACATGGATCCGTCCATGCTATTTTCATGGGAGTCACTATACTATTCCTTTGTAAGTGAGAAATTAATTGTTGTCCTCCTTCAGAAAGACCACCCTGGAGAATTAAGCTCTGAGGAAAATGAAGTGAAGAATTTACCACCAGCTCACTCTTTCTCTGTATTTCCACATCTTCTATAAGATATCATTTGACAAAACACTGACTACTAAAGTAGAAATATCCTTTGCAGACTTGTCTTTTCCATGGACCTATTTAATACCTGCACATTAAGTACATTTTAATTTTACTCATTAAACAAGAAGAATTCTGGACACTTAACAGTGACACAGTGAAGACATTATAAAATTTGATAATGTGCAATAAAACTGCTTTCATAAATGCCCTACCTTAAGTACATCCATTTTCTGGTTTTCTTCCAATGGTAAGTTTTGCACTCTTGCACCTTCAGTTACAAAGCTTAGAGCCAATTTAAAATGACTCATTTGTTCACAGATAACTTCATTTCATTTTGGCTGCCTTTTTCATTTGCCACCTGTTGATTAATTGCCTTAATAATTTATTCCTTCATAGCTTTGTTGGTTTTCCAATAAAAGACAAGATTAATTCTGGGGCAGATACTCAGGCTTCTTCTGTGTAATAAAAGGGCAAAGGAAAACACTACAGTTTCATGTCTCTGGATTACAGAAATTTTTGCCACAATGCTGTCCTACCTACTTAGCACTGCAGGAGAATATCTTCTCACATGTGAGTAGGAAAGTTAAGAGATCCAGTTTGGGCTAGTCACTTTCTTTGCTGCATTGCTAATAATCATCACCATAATTAGAGATGTGTTAATGAAGAGAAGACCATAACGTCAGCAAGAAGTTTTTGAAAATCATAATGAACAGGAAATGACTAACACGTCCTGAAACAGAAAACAATTCTTGGCAAAGGGATTTTGTCTATAGTAAAGAAAAAGTCTTGAGTCCTAGAAAACCATCTCAGGAAAAACAAGCCCCACAATTGCCATGTTAAAGCCAGCTGATAGACCTGATAAGTGTGGCATTTTCCAAATAAAAACCATATTCAAATCTATCCTCGCAGCAGACACGCTTTGTGAACTTTGTTAGAGGGTTAAGCTAGTGTCTAATTTAAGAGATGAGTGCAATGTATTATTTTAGCAAGCGAGAGTAGGAGAAAATTGGTTGCAGCATGAAGTATGAGTCCTCAACAAAGGGAATTTAGTGGCAGACAAATTAGATGTCCTACCTTAAGAGCTACTACTACAGAGACCAGATCAGAGGAGCAATTGCCATGTTTAAATACTCCATATTATTAAATGCTTTAGCAGTGTTGAACAGGGAGCTGGTTTCAGACACAAGCCAGCCTGTTGGTAGCAGCTGGGCAGAGTTTCATCAGGGATTTCCATTGCTGTGGGAGCTCCTGGGGGCCCACAGTGTGCATCATCCGCAGAGCCACGGACAAGGGACAACCCTGGAGGCACTGACCCATCTGACAGCTTGTGAGAGGGTTTTTTTTTTGGTTGTAGACTTCCTGGGAAAGCCAAAGCCTGTTTCCTCCAGCAAGCTCTACTCCTTCCAGTGTGAAACCTATGCTATGTATACCTGGTTGTAATTAGCTCAATAAATTGCACCATCACTCACCAGCTTCCCAAAATAATCAAAGCCCGTGGGAATCCAAATCTGATTTAAAAAATGCTTCTCTGAAGCTGGAATCATTCAGGGTATAAAAGCGTAATCCTATTACAGTGGCAGAGTTTAAATGCTTTCCCTCAGCTGCCAGAGCAAAGATGACAGCCGGCGCAGTGATCAGATTCCTGCAGTGCAGTGGTTGGACTGTGTTGGAAATGCTTTGGAGGAACCACCCAAAAACCTGGCCACATGAGTCAGACAGTGTGATAGTTCCACTGGGCTAGCCTTCGGCTAGCAACCAACACAGCCATTCACTCACTTCGCCCCACCCCCAGGGGATAGGATTGGGACAAAGGTAAGGAGACTCATATGTTGAAATAAGAACAATTTAATAATTGAAATAAGGAAACTTAAAGTAATACTAATAGTAGAATAGTAGCAATAACTATAACAGTAACAAAATATGCAAATGAGTGATACACAGTACAACAGCTCACCACCCACTGATCAAGCCTGGTTTGTTCCCAGAAAACGATCCCAGATGAGCCACAATCCTGAACCAAAACTGCAATCCCAGAAGAGCAAGAGCCCGAGTGAAAGTCAGAGAGAGCCAAAAGAGGAAGAGACCCTCATTAATATACTGGACATGATGTTATATGATATGGAATATCCCATTGGCATACCCAAACACCAGTTTAGCTTATTATTTTAAATATTCCTCGCCCCCTAGATCTTGTGCTTGTAGACTAACAAAACACAAAGTCCTTCACTTCCATCGACAAAAAAGGAAACATTGGTATGTTACCAGTGTTTCTCTCATAACAAACTCCAGGCTGAAAGCAAAACACAGCTCTATTCTAGCTACTAATAAGAAACCCAGCTCTGTCCCAGCTAAAAACCAGGACAGAGGAGACCATGCCCAGATCCACACTTCTAGCTCCACAAGAAGGAGAAAACAGGGATCAAAGAAAAAAAAACACTATTAATCTCAAAAATCCCAAATCACCACTTCAGGAATAAGAAGCATAACACCCTAAAATCCTTTGGCTGATCCCAAAATCCAGGATGACTCAAGGGTGTTGAGTCATAGACCACATAGGAAAATCTACTCCTCTGAATAGAGCTGAATGGAATAAAACTGAAATAATATGATTAGAATTGAAAATAATTGCATGTACTTGGAAAATGTTAAAGAGTTTTCTCAACTGCCTCAGCTGAAAGTTACCAGGTAAGTTAGATACAAGTAACACAGACCTCAAAGTCAGATATTGTGCCTCAAAGCAGCTGCCAACTCAAAATGTAATTATATCTGTAATGCCAAAAGTACATTTTCTTTGCTTTGTGTCCTCACAGCATTTTGTGTTGGCGGGTAATGCAAGAACGACATTTTAATCATATAATTAACTTAACGTACTAGAACTCTATCTAGCATATAGCTTTGACAAAAATTGTTTGAAAGCACTTGACCTGAACTACTTATTACACTGCATTAGCTACTATTTTTCTGAAGACAGCATTCTAAACCTTTTAGTATGAGTTTGTGAAATAACTAAGTAAAATATCTCTCTTAAATTTGTGGGCTCTTCCCCATGCATTCACATACATTGAACACTGGCTGGACAAAATCACTGTAAACGGTGCATTTACCAGACACACAAATCAGATAACTTTACGAACTTCATCTGCATTTAATGCTACAGATTTTGTAGCATCGTGCAGGCATTATGTAGCATGGATTGTAACTGATACTTTCCAAAAAGCACTGAATTTAGGCACCAGGCAAAATTCTTCCTTTCTCTAACTCTATTTGACTGTAATGGAGATGCACAATGGATTAATTTGGCCCAGTGTTTCTGAAACTATGACTTTCTTGTTCACTGAGGCATCCTGCATTCAGCAGAAATACCAAACGCTTTCTGTTTCTCCCACCCCTGCACAAAGACCTCTCCATAATGCAACAGTGGTTTGCACACAGCAGTTCTTTCACTTGTCCAAATATTTTTTTCTTATCCCCACAACAATTTTTATGCTTTATGCAAAGTTCAGCAGATCTGCCCTCCTCTCCCAGGCACCCTCCTCTCAGAATAAGGACTGCTGCTGCTTCTTCCATCTCTGCTAATGAAGCTGCTTTCACAGTGAAAAAAAAAAAGTCAAAAACAAACTCATCACTAATCATAAAATGCTACTATTAAAAGAAAAAGGGGAGGTGGGAAAAGCATTGCCAAGACATTAGTTAGAATTTAGACAAATTTAGCTAGAAATTAGCACAGTGCTCAACTTTTTCTTTCTTTGCACCTCTAAATATCTTGCAAATATTTAAGAGCAGATTTCCAGAATAACCTTTCACTTTTTTAGACTTGTAATGAGTATTTCTTTATGCAAAGAAAGAATGGAAACTGGGACAGATATATGGTTTTTTGCTCCCAGAAAAAAAAAAAAAAAGGCGGGATTTAGCTAGAAATTAGCACAGTGCTCAACTTTTTCTTTCTTTGCACCTCTAAATATCTTGCAAATATTTAAGAGCAGATTTCCAGAATAACCTTTCACTTTTTTAGACTTGTAATGAGTATTTCTTTATGCAAAGAAAGAATGGAAACTGGGACAGATATATGGTTTTTTGCTCCCAGAAAAAAAAAAAAAAAGGCGGGAGCTGTGGAGTAATTACTGGAGGTAACTAAAAATCAGAAAATAGTTGTGTCCATACAGTAAGGGAAAGGTATAATGTTGAAGAAGATCCCAGGGAAAAATTACAGCTGGCATGTGAAGAATCTTCTCTAAGGTCGCCTCCCTACTAGGCCTGCTGCTTATCAAGGACAAAACAAGAGATGGGAGACAGCAGAGGCTTGCTTTCCAGCTCGTCTTAATCGCAGCATGGTACAAGGCTTGATGTGCTGTCTATGAGGAACCTGGGGTCGACAACTGGCACCCCACAGATGCCCCTCTGACGTTTGCCTCCCTACAGTGGACCTTAAATTATAGCTACACAAAAACATAACTCCAGCACACTGACTGCCCTCCTTCCCCCTCAAGGGATGTATGCTCCAAGTTTTGGTAACTTCTACCTAAAAAGGGAAGTGGAAGTGTCTTTACCAATCACCGCAAAGGTATGACTAGAGTCACTCAAGCTCCACCTGGCAGGTAAAAAATAGTATAAAAATAGCCCCAAGAAAGGACGGAATTAGGGAAGACACCATCACAGCCAGGGAAGACATCATCATGGACCAGTCAGGGATGACACCATCACGGACCTCTGACTCCTAGGACCAGCGGACAGGCTGAACCTTTCTTCCCCAGCATTGGGACGCCTTTGCGTATGTCTTAGGCTTAGATTTAGACTTAGACTCAGCTGATAATCCTCTCTCGGCCACTTAGAAAACTCCAGAGAAATCCTTTACTAATTCAGCTCTTTGTAGTAACCTAACATCCTGCTACAATTAATAGTTTTAGTAATTTGTAACCTCAGTATAAGCGTTTATTTCTGCAGATAGTGGTTTATCACCATCAATCCATACAAATCTGTATTAATCCTGTTGCTCTATTAAAGATGCTTTCATTTGCTTACAGAGTTGCTGCACAATTTCTTATTGGGCTGCTGCCTGATAAGGCCATGAGAGTCCATAGGTTGTGACTGGACCACAGGTGTGGGGCACTATCAAGTGGAGCCAGCACTGACACGCTCAGACTTGTGATGTCTCATTGAACTGTTTCCATCTGTAACCAGCCACCCCAACTGACCCGTGCTCAGCAGGACTCTGATAAATTATGCAGGTTTAGCCATGTAGGTCCATAAACTCTGGGCATGGGAGTGCAGCACAACTATTCGGTGCATCTGCAGCTGTCAGACTGATAGGGATCAATTGATTCGGTGCATCCCCAGTTGTCAAACTGATAGTGCTTGATTGGTCATCACTCAGGATTTAAGCCTAGCCACCCCCAGCTCCTCTAGTTATCTGTGGGTGAGTTGGAACACAAGGGGGTTTATTTCCTGCTAAATTGCTTTACTACCCTTTTCACAAAACAGGAGCCAAAAAGCAAGATGGCCCTTTTTGTGACTAGGTGTGTGTGCAGCTGCAGGCACGTAAAACTTTTGAAAAGCTAGTTTCCCTTGAGGTACCTAAAATCCTACTAGTCACATCTGGGAATTTCAACCATTAACATTTGAGAGAGGCATGTTTGAAGCAGATCAAGGACTGGGGGAAAAAAAAAGAAAACTGAAGATGATCTATGCCTTGTAACGTGTTGTGAGTAGACAACTTTCAAGAAGTTTTGATTGTGTCCATATTATTGTATTCCATTACTGGCTGATATCATTACGCTAAGCATTATGAAAAAGATGGGATTTACATTTACAGAAAGAAAATGATGAAGCAATATCTGATTAAGATTAGTGCAATGGCAATATGTGAAATGTTAGAAGGATCTGCCAGAGGAGAACTTGAGCTGGTGCAGAGCCCTGCAAAGGTCGCTATAGTCCCACGGTCTGTCCAGGGGTCAGGCTCCCACCCCATAATGGGGACTGTGACCAACGAAGACTGCCATATGGCCACCAGCTTCCCCAGCAAGGGCAACTGGGTTGTCTAGGCTCTGCCATCCCAGCACTCTGCCAGTCTCCGGGTCTCACTGGTCAATGTCAAGTCCCTCTTATTTTCTGAGCCCTGGGGCCAATCTGCAATTACAAGTCTAAAGAACAAAACCCAGTCAAATTATATGCAGCACTGTGGAGTTTGAATCACTTTGGAAGGTGAGTCCCATCTGGGATATATCTCCAAGGAACTTTATCCAGCCTTTCAGCAATGCAGATGGGACTGTTTTCTCGTCAGATTTCACATATTAGAATAAAAGTTCACCCGCCAGGAGCCCCGTAGGTGCTGAGTTTTAGAGGTTAAAAATAAGATTCCTCCAGATGCAAAGTTCCACCATGTGTCAGCCTTAATTTTGTTACCAGCCTAGCAGCAAAGGATACACTTTTAATTAAGTGCAAGACAAGTATGGAAAACTGAGTTTGAGAAACAAGGAGGAATAGGATTATTATAATCCAATGAGGCATAATTAAATGCAGAAATCAAGGGCTCTTAGTGGCACAGAACTTGTTAGAGTCTTGAAGTGGGTATTTGCACTTTAATCTGACATACTGTAGCTTCTCCTAAAAACAAAGCTTTGTCAGAAGGAATGAAATAGTGACAGAGACATTCGTAAATCATTTAGTAAAAAGGCAAAATGAGCAAAAAAAAAATCCATAAAACAACATTACAGCAAAAGCCTGTTCCTTCAAAAATGCCCAAAAAAACCTAAACTAAAAAACCCACTCTGGCAGCACCAATGATGACATTATTTTCAAATTTATGTTCCTAATTGTGTTTTAATAATAATATCAATGTATCAGAATTAGACACCAGAAGGAAAGTAGCATAACTTTGCCTAAATACATCCATCTCTAGTTACGAGTCACCCTGAGTGACTGGCCTTGTGGATTCAGTGAAATACAGGCTCCCAGACCTCATCCAAAGTTTGCTTCAAGTCTAGGATCTTACTGAGCTGGGATCAGACTCATCACCACACCATTTCTGGCCCTATTCTATCCTCTTGCACCAAGGGTTGAATGTCCCCATGAAAACACTTACAGCCCCATATCCCTGGAGTTATCCCACTCTGCCTTCACCCCTTACATGCGCCTTTGGCACTTGTGGTCAGTGCTGAAATGAATGAATACATGGTCAAAAATAGATCACAACAAAAATATAGATGTCTTGAAAAGGGTAGTTTCTAACTTTATGCTTTTCTGGGTAGAAACAGCTCCCAAGATACTTCAGCTGCTTTTATTCCTGATAACACAGACTGTTTATTTTTAGTAGCTGAAATGGTCAGACTGGGGAATACAAAGGGGCTATGAAACAGCAACACTTTGCCCTGGGAATGGCAATGATGATGTTTCAAGGAGTACTCTATGATGGGAGAAGATGTAATTTCAAGTAGGCTGTGCTGCAGACCAGACTCCTGTTGGGATCAAAACATCTTAACAATGATTATATACATTTCTTATCCTTTTTTTGGAGGGGAGTAGGGGAGGTCAAGGCTTAAGCTGGATTGTTGTTCATAGCCCACCAAAATCTGTCCCTCGCACAGAGCGCAGAGCAAACGAGAGTTACTTTGTTCAGATGTGCAAGGAGGATTTTCCCATGAGGGAAAAAAATGTTTGTCATTCTACAGGATTAAACTAAGATTTGATTTTTTAAAGCCATGTTGTTACTTAAAATGCAATGTCTCAAATTCCCTTTCTCTCATGGACAAGACACGATGGACATCATTATTATACATACAAGTGTATATGTGCTTTTCTGTTATGCATTTCCAAAACCACATGAAGCAGTCCAGAGTCCCCTGAGTCAGTGATTCCACCCTCCTTCATCTCCTCTGCCTTGGATTAAGTCCTAGGCAGGGATGGTGCAACCAAGAGCTTTGTTTCTGCAAAGATGATTTGGGGCGCTGCCTGGGAAGCAGAAAATTTGAGACATAAAATAATAGGAAATTCTACACTCATGAATTTGCAGATACATGTTGTGCCTGAGATCCAACTTTTTTTGAGGTTTTGGGGTGGGTTTTTTGGCAGAACGGTCTTAAATCACTCATTTGGCTCCTTTGTGCTGCTTCTCTCCCATGCTGATGTGGTCATCCTGGGAGAGCAGGAGTTTCCTGGGCAGGGGAGGCAGGGCGAGAGCACTGGCTCTCTTTGCCCCCACCCCAGTCCCAAAGAGCTGGTCTCTGCACCCCTCAGGCATTCCTAGCCACCTCTAACTCCCCACATGCATCTCATTCTTCTTGGAGGCAATCTGGCTCTTTAATATACATTCTTTTTATCTTTTTTTTTTTTTTTTTTTCTTTAAAACCACACCTGACTATTTCCAGCTGGTGCTCAGAGTTGTTCCATACAGGGCGGGAGGGTGATTTAAACCAGGGTTGCTGTCTGCCTGTCTCTGTCCACAGGGAGAAAGGTTGAAAAGAATATGAGAAGAGTAATCAACAGTAATTCTTCAGGGGTCTATCATTAAATTTGTGGTTAAACAGAGTCTGCAGCTACCTGCCTGCCCAGCCATCAGCAGCAGTAAGTTGAGTGCTCCATGTAATGGCATTTTGATAGACTGTCTTTCCTGCAGCCTTCCTGAGATTGGACTGCATAATTTACACCACCAGCATAGCATTGCCTTACTGTTATTTGAGCAGCGAGACCCTTGTCCTGCTGTGATTAGACTATAATGAATTGGATGCTTGCCCATGGAGTCAGGGTACGTTGATGGGGCTGATTGCTAAGTGCCTGGGACACAGCACACAGCTCACTGTCCCTGGCTAAACACCCTAGGAGTTTGTGCTGATTCATCCTACCTCACAGACAGTGCGAGAAAGCAGCCACCCTTTTTATTTTGCATTGATAATACAAGAAAAGCAAGGGTGAGGGGACTAAAATGAACACAGAGCATTATTCAGAGCTTATTTGTGACCTCAGCAGAGGATGGTTATATCTCAGGGGCATTAAACCTCTCAGGAAATTTCCACAAGATCCAAAAACAGCACTATGATTTTTCCCAAGCCCTATCCCAACATGAACTTCTTCCCACAAGTAGACCTCTCCAGGATCTGCAGAAAAGGTGAGGTCCCCTGCACCATAACACCTCATCCTTTCTGCCCACCTCATCCTTTCTGCCTCCCTCATCACACACATAATCGGTTGCTTCAGAGACAGTCACTAGCATCGCTCAAAGTAAGATCATGGTACATGATATTTATGAGAGGAGGGAATGATGCATATTTTAAAAGTGAACACAAGAAAAACAAAAGATCTCCAGGCAGGCTGCACAGAGCACATGCTGAAAGGGTTTTTACCCAGGTGGTAACCCACAGTCATATACATGCTCACAAATACCATACACGGGATTCATTAGTATCTCAATTTTTGAAGGTTAAAATGATTTGGGGAAGGCTTTTTAGGCTTTGGTTGATTGCAGACTGTCCTCTGCAAAGTTGATTATTTTGACAGATGGAGCACACTTCCTCACCCCTGGCTGGTTCCAGCTCTTTCTTCTATCCCAAAGGTCACCTAAGTCAAAGTGATTTATTCAGCTTCAGCAGCAGCCTCTCATTCACCCCGATTTCTGAATTCCTCTTAACAGCTCACTGTTTTCAGTGTATGAATGTAAAAACAGAAGAGGGTAGTTTAAATTAGATATTAGGAAGAAATTATTTCCTGTGAGGGTGGTGACGACACTGGAACAGGTTGCTCAGAGAAGCTGTGGATGCCCCCTCCCTGGAAGTGTTCAAGGCCAGTTTGGATGAGGCTTTGAGCAACCTGATCTAGTGGAAGGTGTCCCTGCTCATGGCAGGGGGGTTGGAACTAGATGATCTTTAAGGTCCCTTCCAACCCAAATCATTCTATGATTGATTCGATGAAAAAACAAACTGAGGTGATTTCACTAGGTATTAGAAGACCATGCATTTGACAGACAGGTTTGTTATTAGAGTACCACAGAAAAAACTGCTGGCAGCCCCTACTCGCAACCTATGGAAATGTAGAAACTTCTTTTTTCCCTCAAAAGACATGACTTCTCTTTTACTGATGCCTTTCCACTCACATCTTCCAGCCACATACCACCCTTCTGGCAGGAATTCACAGCTTAGTGAGGCTCATATTTTTTCACACCTAACTCTAATCATCAGTGAACACTTGTGGGAGCAATGTGAGTTATGTTATGAATGGGGAGGCCAGAAGATGTGGTGCAGCCCCCTCTCCCCAAATTGGGGTGCAGGTGACTTCCCTTGCCCAAAAGTCTCATCCAAGGCCATGCAGCCCAGCCCAGCATCCAGTGTGGTGGTGGTACTTGTTGGTGCTTTAAGAGCTGGAGCTGCAGGTGGCCTCAGCCTTGAGAAATTAATTCCTGACCTTGAGTGAAAAGTAAAAAAAAGTGAGAAAAAACAAGAAGGAATGTTATGAGACAAGATAAAGATGGTTTGTGAGCTGTAATTAGTAACCAGACAGAAGTAAAAGAATAGCTCGTGAACAGGTGGATTTATCCAATCATGTCAATTGTTTAGGTGCATGCTCACCATGTGTGTGATAAGGGGTAATGAATCAAAAGTGAAAGAGTGCCACGTGCTTGGGGCGTGCTGGAGGAAAAAAGGATATATAAGTAGTGCAAAGCTTCAATAAAGAGCTGATGCCTGAAGACAGCTCGGTGTTGGTCATTTCTTCATCTGCCACAATTGGTGAACCCGACGTGATCTTGACGTGATCTCAACCTGATCCCAGTGTGACCTCAATGTGATCCCGACATGGGGAGAGAGAACCGTGGACCAGAGAGTGGCCAGCACCGGAGTCCAGCTTGTGAAGAAAGCAACGGACCATACAGCTGCTCTGCTATATCGACAA
>NW_010296179.1:62232-73697 GCF_000700745.2 Antrostomus carolinensis | reverse complement strand
AGGGGCCCAACACTGAACACAGTACTTGAGACACTGGGCACTCCACAGTCTCAGTTTAGCACCTATCTGCACTAAGCAGGTTAATGATTTGACTAGCATCCTCTACTCTGTCTAAAAGGCAGAGAAAAATAACCATATTCCACAGCCAGTGCTAATCTTTCACCCTAATTAAACCATTAGAACAGAAAATGTTCATTCTGTGCTTCTCTTAAACAGAACTGCTGAAAGAGAACTTGCACTGCATTTCCTCTGGGATTTACAGTATTGTAAGTGCCCTGTTTTTTGTGGTTATATGAGGATATGAGGGCTGTTGCCTATCGCACAGTTTCTACTTCTTTTCTATGAAGGAAAAATGTGTCAAACCCTGTATATAGCATCTCTTTATCTTGTTCCAAAAGGAATCATCCCACTCTTACAGAAGATAATAACAAACCTTTAATTGAGTTAAACTGGAGCTGGTCCTGTTCAAGAGTTACATGAGGATTTTGGAAGCTTGTTTTTCATTTTGCAGTTTTTGGTTACATTAAATAGTGCCAAGAAACCAGTAGGCCTGGGCTGGCTGGGCGGAGGTGTAGCCTTCAGCAGATAGTTCATGTTTGGGTTTGTTCCGCTAAAATGGAAGCAGTTTTGATGCACAATGTCAATTTGATTGAAGTCTGTGTACAGTTATTTAGGAATAAGTGGGTAACAGGACATTTTCAGTGAAAACTGAAGGTATAAGAAGCAGCAGGAGCACAGTATGAAGATTACTAAAAGAACTGAAGTGGACTGTTTAACAGCTAATTAGAGTCATCAACTGAGCACTTTTAGTTTGCATAACTGGAGGCATTATGCCGTTGAAAAGGGATGTGCATGGGCTGTTTCATTAGTTTCTGGGAATTGCAGTACTGGAAAGTTATTGAGGAATATTTCAAGAGGGAGAACAACATTTACCAGAGGTCAGTGATCAATTTAACAGGGTATCTAGACACATGTAGGAGAAATGCACGTGAACAAGTTGGCTAAACATTAGCTAAGACAGACATATGTTACAAATCTGGCAGTTAGGAATAAAGAAGCTCAATTAACTAATTTTGAACCTAATGGTAAAATCAAGATTTCCATTTAGACGCATCTGTGCCCTCCCTCTTTTCAATTTCCCTTGCATTCACTTTAATAAGGTAAGCAGAGAGAGCACGGCGAGACTTGCATTCTGAGGAACATTTGTCAATCTTTTAATTGTCCCTGCAGCTCTGAACGTCACCCTCTCTGCACTGGGGCTGCAGGTCTGCAGCAGGGCTGTCACTGACAGCAC
The DNA here is from genome assembly GCF_000700745.2 of Antrostomus carolinensis. NCBI lineage: Eukaryota > Metazoa > Chordata > Aves > Caprimulgiformes > Caprimulgidae > Antrostomus > Antrostomus carolinensis. The sequence goes on along the minus strand of NW_010296179.1, from coordinate 72,403 downwards.
AGAAGTAACAAACCCACCTCCTAACCTGGTGCTCAGTCCAAGAATGAGAGTAGCCCTTTCAGTCACACCATCACAGGGACGTTTGCCTTCCAGCTGGTTAACTCCTGGGGACCTTTCATGCTCCTTCCACCGTCATTGCTTCCCAGGTCAGGCTGCACTACTCCCCAGGCATAGGTTGGTTATTTTTTTTAACCCTGAATGCAGATATTGAGGTTGGACCATGTTGACGGGTATATCTGCCAGTCTCCAGCTTACCAAGCCATCCACATCCTTCTGTGGTTTTCAGACATCATCTGGAGTATCATTCCCTCAATTCTTGTACCGCTTATACACTTTATCAGCCACTGTCTTCTCCTTTGGGATCATTTCCCACAGCGTTAAACTACACATGGGCAAGAAACTACCCTGCTGGAAACTCACCCTTATTTACAGCTACCCTTGGGGACCATGGCACAGGGTAAGCTGTGCTGACTTTTGTACCATCTGAGTTTCTCATTGTGATGCCCAGCCTGACTATCTGTTGGGAATCTACCTCAGTGGTAGTTATCTGCCAGTCCCTACTCTCAAATGCACATATAGCATGACCTCACCCTTCCCTGAAGTCTTTTCTGGAAAGAAAACAAAATATAAAGCAGACAACATAACTAAAGCAAGCCACTATTCACTTGCACAACACAGGCATTTAGATTTAATATTATTTGATGAAAGCTAAGTAGGGTTCTGGAAATCCTTTTCCCAATTTATTGTTCACCACAGCCTCCTCTTCAGTGAGGCTGGGAATAATGGACCTCAGTTTAGAAAAGTTGAGAGCCCTGCTGCCTGCATTTTCAATTATTCATCTGGATCTTAGAAGTAAAGAGGGGTAAACTGGGTAAGGCTTGACTTGGAATATCTGGTGCTTCCAATCTAACACTTTTCGCCAGCAATAAATTAACTTTGGGGAAAAAACCCAACAGTAGTGTCACTTTAAATACAAAAAGTTGTAACATGCTGCTCTTTGGTACGGAATTCTAACGGTGTAGCAGATTACAATAATAAAATAACAAAGCAAAATAGGCTTTCCACTTTTCAGGCACAAAGAAAGCATTGATCAAACATAATATGCACAGCAGAACAGAGAGCAGGGTTCTTTTTAAAAATAAAGATTAGCTAAAAACATTTAAAAGGCTTTACACACAAAAAACCCCTACAGGGTGGGCTCTCTGAATAATGATTCAAAACATGCTCACAAAAGAATACGATTCATTGTTATGGCTTTTATCAAGATGGTTTCTCACACAGCTCTCCAAATGAATGCAACCTTGGGAGCTAATCCTCCTGTTGACAGGTGAGTTGATGCTGTTTGGCCCTCCAGATACTGAGTCTGAGTGATGAAGGCTGAATCGAGACAATGTGGGTCAGTCAATCCAAGCCCTTCTGTTCTGCCTGGGCGACTCCCTTCGTGTCAGTGCATGGGGTGCAAGCCAAACACTTTTAAACAACTTTCCCAGAGTGCTTTTGCAAGCTGCTTTCAGATTTTTCTGAGGGGTTAGATGCTGCAGTAGGCCTGAACGTAGAGAAATGTGGCTAAATATTGAACTCACTAAGAGTTATGATTTCTGAATAATTTAATTACCTATGTTCATTGTATACTTTTTATTATTACATATTTGTTGAATATATTTATCTATGAAATACTGAATTATATCAGGATTTACTCCTAAAGGCTGCCAGTGCTAATTAACACCTTGTCCTGGTTTCACTAGGATAGAGTTAATTTTCCTCTCAGTATCTAGAATAGCTGTGTGTTGGTTTCAGGGTGGGATTGGTTATGAGAAGAATGTTGATAACATACTGATGGTTTTAGTTGCTGCTGGAAGTCCAAGGTCATTGTGTTTTGCTGGTCTGCAAGTGCAAAGGACTGGGAGGGGGGAAGCACAGTAATGAGCAAAAACTGGAATTGGCATTTGGATATGCCAATGAGATATTCCATATCACATCACATCAAGTTCAGTACATTCAGTATATCAATAAGGGTCTCTTCCTCTCTTGCTCTCCCTGGCTTTAGCTTGGGCTCTTGCTCAGGATTGTGGTTTTGGTTTTGGGATTGTCATTCCTCCAAGATTGTTATCTGGGAATGGGCCAGGCTTGGTCAGCGGGTGGTGAGCAATTGCACTGTGTATCACTCATTTGCATATTTTATTACTATTATTATAATATTTATTAGTTTAATATCAGTATTATTTTAAGTTTTATTTTATTTCAATTGTAAATTTTCTTATCTCCCCTTACGAGTCTCCTTACCCTCACACCCCAATTCTCTCTCCTGTCCCCGGGGGGGAGTGAGCGAGCAGCTGGGTTTGGCTGCCAGCCCAGTGCCAGCCCAGTGCCACCACCACAGCAGTACATCCTGGCACAACGGCCACTTTATTTCTAACAGAGGCCTCTGACTTCCAGTGGATTTTAAATAAGAGTAACAATTTGGCTGAGCTTTTAAACCTCCAACACACAGGAATGGCAGGAAAGAACAGGCAAACTGCAGGGACAGAAGCCGTTCATACTTGTGCGCATCGTTGGGAAGTTCTCGTGAGGGTAAAAAATGAAGGAGTATTTTATTCAAATTATTCACCCACTCTTGAAGCAAGCTAATGGGAGCTGATGTGTGCCACCCAGCAGTGCCGCTGCAGGATGGTTTTCCTGTTCCACCTCGCCCAAATTTAGCTTTACTGATTTCGAAGGGGTCACCGAGACCCCTGCTTTAGCAGAGACAAAATTCAGGGTTTTGAACAGCTGCTTTCTGCACTTTTGTGCTTAGGAACAGTTATTACATTTAAATAGGTATCTCCTGAAATGCTTAGATAACCATTCTCCAGCATTTATTGCAATTGATTAGAAAATTATTAAATCAATTTTCAGAACTCATGAGCTTTACGCCCAAGCATGACTACTTATGATTTTTATCAATAAACCACAATAATCAGATTTCTAAAGTTTTAGTCCAGCTTCTATTGGCTGTTGTTTTGATAAATGGAAAACAGTAAAAAATGCAATTAGGACAGACAAAATTAGAGCTTGACCACAGATGCTCACATAGAGGACAAGGAGGTCACAGCTTCTTCCTGTACAGTTAGTGCAATCACTGCTCAGACATTCCCATTTCTCTTGCTGTAGCAAGAAAGGGCAGCTTGAAAATGCCCATCTAAATGTCCCTGCTGGGCAGATCCTGCCAGGCCATTTCCAGCACCACAGCTGTGTCTCCACCCTGCTTTAGGCTCCATCTCAGCAGAGTGAGGAGCAGGCAGCAGCTCAGCAGGCGTTACATCTTCCCACGAGTGTCTCAACTGAGAAGAAATTTCCAGCAGATTAATTTAGATAACTTCAAATTATTGGTGCCCTCGGAAGGAGAATGGGGCAGTGAACATGGGCTGGTAGGTTCAGCTACCGACACAAGAGAAAGAAATTGCACACATGCCACCAAGTAATCCTAATAGCAGTGCTCAGTGATAAAAATAATTATTAAAAAGCCTTCCCTGTGTACCCCAACGGCATGCCCTGTTCTTTAGCCAGACTTGCCTTATTTTTGTGCAACTAGAGAAGTATAGTAATATGTGCAATAAGAAATTATTAATATTAGCAGAGCTTTCTGATGTTGTTCTTGCTCTTGGGTTTGCTGCCGTGGCTCGAGCCCTGCAGTATGCTATGGGAATGATCTTGTTCAGTTACGATTGTAGAGAATCATAATCTTTGAAATTCTTTTGAGAAACAGACATTTTCTGTTGGTAAAGACACCAGAACCCTCCCCGAAGGAAATGAACTCAGAAGGAGCAATATATTAAGAGTTGAAGCGGAAAGCCCTGTGAAACCTGTGTAATGGGATTTTTTTGTATTCCTCTAAGAGTTCAGCTTTGGCCTTTTGCCAGAGGGACTGTCTAATGTTTGGTTTATGTTGAGGTTTTTTGTAATAAAGGATTAAGATTTGGCTAGCAGAGCTCAATGCGTCTCAGAAGATGCAATTTTTAATGTTATATGTCTTGGGTTCTATATCTTCTTCCATTCTGTCACCATTAAAACAAACTTTTTAACTCATTATCGGGGTTATTGTCTTCTCTTCAACAGTAATAACAAATGCAAAAACACAGCTAGAGGAATACATGCCAGAGAAGTTTCTAGCCTGTTAAATGCACACTACTAATACACATTTGATGTCTTTTTTTTTCTCATCTAGTTACGCAAAGACACTGAGGAACTGGAAGAGACTTGGAGAACTGAAGCTGAGGTGGAGCCAAAGCCCCCAGTGAACCTGCAAGGGGTATTTTGGTTGTGAGCATATCCTAGGCATACACCATTAGTGAAAAGCCATACCAACACACAAGGATTGACACGGTGGCCTTCAGCAGCAAAAGCACGAACTGAAGCGTGAGCCACTGCAGCAGCCACACAGCAGACACTAACTGGTGGCTTTATCCATTCATGGCCTTCACGGACAGGCCAACACATACACTCTGCAGGAGCTCACATCAGTGCGTTTCCTCTAGGTAAAAATAACCCTTGACGTTGTCATGCAGTTAGGATTCAATTTAACACGCAGATTTTGAGAAGTCCCCCTGCAAGAAGGGGGGTAGACATGTAATTAACAGCAGCAATCAGAAATAAATAGCAAAAGCCTTTTGTAGAACACAAAATATTAAATGCTGCTGTGCTTTTGAACTAAAAATGACTAATACGAAACAATGGTTCTCTCACTGTTACCTGCTTACCATCAGTCACTTTCAATAAGTTACCTGAAATTATTTTTGGAAATCACTGTATAACTGTAACCCTTCAAAACCTGACAAGTAGCTGTCACGTAACCCATGAGATGACACTGAACTCCGGGAAGGGATAAGCTACAGGTGGCTACCTCTGATGTTATCTGAATAGTTATACCTGGTAAAGTGGCTTTTTTAAAAAAAAAAAAGTAGTAAACATACTATGGAGGTAACTGTAAAATCACTACGTTGCCATTCAAGGGATCTGCTTTCAGGGCACTTGACTTGCAAGTAGCATATTTCACTGATTATGGCCTAATTCTGCAAGGTGTTAAAGGGGAACATCTTAAATTGAGACACACTCAGCCTTTATAATCATTCTCTGACTTCTGTAGAGGCTGAGGATGTTCATTATTTTGCAGGATGAAGCTTCTGAATCTTAAATGCATGAGTAATTGTTATGATTAACAGATAGTTGAATGTTTGTGGAGTGGAGCCGAGTGTAACTTTACATTTTACAACTGTCAGCAAACCAGTATAGACCCAAACGAACATTTTTGCACAGTGTCACCAGAACTATTGATTCTATCTCTGAAAAGCCCTGACTGGTATCCTTTTCTCAAGGGGAAAGGAATTCAGACTTGACTTTTGCATTCCATGTCAAGTCCAGTGTCAGTGTTTTAATGTGCAACAAAGGAGAAGTCTCAACAAAATAAACAGTGTCATCGCATCAGGAAGTTTCTCTGGTGAGCACTGGGGAACTGGATGGAAGGACGGAAGAGCCAGGAGTGCTTCATGGTCCTTCCTGAAAGGCCTCTTGAACTTCTAAGCATGACTCACCTCTTACCTGCCAGTTTCCAAACATACGACCAAGCTGACAAGCAGCATGGTTGAGAAAAGAGGTCTGAGTAATGGAGATTTCTGAACACATCTCAATCTGACATCTTTATTATTAAGATTTATAGTGTTGTCATGTCTAGAAGTCAGATGGACAAGGATCTATTATATAGATATATTACGAACATACAAACCCCATGTCTAACTCCAGAGAGTCTAATGAGAACCATGGGTTGCTAATCCTTGTGAAAAACCCAGATGTTAGTGTTTTTAACAGATGATCACGACAACCATGTCACTGCGTCTTATTTTGCCCAAATAGCTTTGTTAATTATCAAACAGGTAAGTAAACTTGAACATAGCAGGAAATGTTTATTTATTGACTCTGCATGCACATAACATTAGGCATTAGATCTCCTCAATTTCATTTCATAATTGAAAGAAAAACATTTGCAGGTGATACAAATTCAATTATTCCAAAGTTTAAAGCACAGCGATATTAAGTAGCAACACCAACTTATTTCAAGAAGCAATGTTTGTGCTGCAACAGGTCATACAGCAACAGCAGAACAACACTTCAGAGGAACAATTCATTTTTCAATGTAAAAATCTATGACATGAATCCATGCACTGAAATACAAAAGATGAATCATTTAGCTACCTGGAAAAAAATGCCCAGATAAATTAATTGCTAGAATCTGAAAGTCAGGAGACTAATCCAATTAAACATGTAAATGGGGTACCTACGGTGTTCATTTGCAGTGTCCTTCAAGCTGATAATGAAATGATGGATTTTAAAACTAATTGTTAAGAAAAGTGTCAGCTGTTAGTCTGAAATTCAGAGTGCCTTTAAACTTGTGCTGCCACATTAATCCTTGAATGACAACGTCAACTCAGCTCCAAACCTTCACCTACTCCCAGCTCGAGGTGCCGAACAATAATAATTCTGTTTTCCACTGTGGAAATGTAGATGGCTGGAATTACTCTGAATTAATATTGAATACAGAATTACTCTGAATAAGACCCCCCTTAGCAGGGGAGCAAAATAGCAGTGACCAGAGTGCTTTGACACCTTTCTCAGAAATTACCATAACCAAGAAAGAGTTGAACAAATGAATCCCTGAAGCTTGCTTTCTAATTGAAATAGCCCCAATAATGATCTGTACAGAAAAAGCACATAATGACCACTGGTTATGTTCCGCTATTGTGTCTTATGACTAATTGATCTCATTTGCCTTGTCAGCTGAAGTATGTAAAAATCACATCTTCCCCTGCAAATTCTTGGCATTATTCTAAAAATTATGAGTTTTTAAAAAGAATCTGCATCTTTGGGACTCAGAGATAAGAACCCCCAAGGTCTGAAAAAGGACATTTCGGGGCCTCACATATCTGAGAGGCTGCCATTCGCAAGAGGAATTATTCTCTGATACTGATGGGGGGTGGGGGGGGAAGTCACATCTGTTGCTTTCAAATATTTTTTTTTTTTTGTCTGCAAATTCCTGAAAAATGTTTGCAGTAGTTTGGTGATAAGAAGCAACTGAACAAATTTGACTGGGCTATTTTGGTGCAAATGTTCTTGCCAGTATTTACAGTCCTAATTGTCTTATTGCTACTTTCAGGAAAAAAATATCCAGCTCACTTGAATACCCAGGGCTGCATATACCAAGCCAGTGTTTTCATTATTTTCACTAAATTCTAGTTTTTCCCATCTCAAGTTTCTGTGATTGTCAGGTAACTGTTTCAGCAACAGATCTGTCTGATAGCCCAGGATAAACCTATCAACATGCACTTCTAAGTTTAACACCTTTAAATCAGCACTATTTCATTGAAACTAATGAAGTGAAAGTATCTTACATCATCTGCCCATCTGAAGTTGTTTTCCTCCAAAAACACTTTTATGCCCATTCACATCTGTCATTTATACAGATTTACAAGGAATGAGAGAAGTCAATGAGATTCACCGCACTGAAGGTACCACAATGATCAAGCAGCTTTTCTACCAGAGGTGATAAGAATAAGAAGGGAAACAGAAAAACATCCTCTTCTCATCATGATTTAGCTATGCCAAAGGGTAACATATGAATAAAAATGTTGCTTAAAATCCTAACTCATGCATTACAAAGTGTCTGAAAGATGTATAACGCAGAACGAGTTGTTTCATCTTCAGACATCAAGAATTTCTAGGTGATCTATTGACAATTTGTGAGTAATCTTCTAACTGTTCACATCCCTAAGTTCTGTTGTGTCTGGGTTGTAGTTAAAACCATTTACTGGGTTTTCTTCCATATACACGGTTTCCCTCTTCACAGGAATATACGAAAGCCTGCCTAACCTTTACTTTTTTGTTTTCCAAAAATGCAAATTATACTACAATGCAGGAATATTGTTGCTGCCTGATACAATGGTTATTTTAGGTGATTGCAGCTGCATTCAATAGCGTCTGACACAAACAAGTCTGAAAATGGAGAGCAGTGATGGTATCTGTGAGAGCGTGGTGCGAACAGGGACAGCTATGGGAGAGTGAGTGACCCCAAAAGTCTACCAGTGCATCCACAACGCGGGGATTTTCCAGATGAGTAGATGTCTTGCCTAGGAAACTGATAACGTGAAACAGCCTCGTAAGTCGCTGTCATAGCTGGATGCTGCTTCTGGTGGTAGACGGTTATACCCAGAATCAAAGCAGTTTGCAATGCTCTGATCAGAGCTTTATGCTCAACAATTTCCACTCTCTTTTCTTTGTTGAAAGATGAGTGTTTCCAGTCCTCTTAATTATGAGAAAAGTGCAAAATGAACACAATCAAATCAGAGGTGTGCCTCAGTTTTCTAGAAATCTGAAGACAGTACTCAGTGCTACTGCTTCAGCCAAGTTCCTGGAACCTACAGCTGTCACCCCTAAAGTAAAAATATTTGTAATTTTTATATAATTTTGGATGGTAAAAACACCTAGGGGAGCCACTTCTGTATTCTGAAGTATGCTACAAACATGCAATTCTTCCTTGTCTTGCATATACCCTAGATTTCATATTATTTTCTATAGTTCATTTGCTTCATTGAGGAGCCAGACATTTGGGGATTTTAGTCTTCTCACTCTGTCTGGAGCTGCATCTAATCCTAGAATGAAGAAATAATTGGATCACACTGCTCACAGCACACCCAACAGAAGCACTGCTATAAATGAATACATTTAATTGAAAACGGTGCAACTATACCACTTGGTAATCCGCAAAGAATTTCAAAGCTGGCTGTGGGCTTGGCTGTAAAGGCAACACAGAGTCAAGAAGGTGGAGTACCTGAGGTTGCCTGGAGTAAAAGCTATTCTCAAAATTAAATTACTTTTTGAAATTAAGATGTTTGATCTGAATAAAATGTTTCCGCTTACGAGCCTCAGTTTGTTTGGGAAGAGGGATGTGGTTAATACTTCAACAATGGGTAAAAGCTGGTGTTGCTGAAGCAGATGCTGGTATTCTGACGAGTACCTGAGCCCCGTGACCTGATCACCTATGGAGGTGATTCCATCCCGTGCAGGAATGTCCACAGTGCAGATAACAATGGATGAAGTTGGTGTAGCTCCCATCTGCAGGCAAATCCAGTTTGCTATTGGATTGCATGAGAACGCTACACTCAGTCTGGTCTGACCTGATATGGCATTTTCCAAACGGCCCCTGTTCATGATCGAGGATTTACGGGACAGGAGCTTTGTCATGCAATAAGGAAAACTGCCTGGCACTCCACTTGGGATTGCTCAAGTGATTCTGTTTTTTCTCTCCGAGAGACAACTTCAAAATGGTATATATAAATGCCTTTATAATTACTTTTTTTTCTTCTTTTTTCACACGTCTGCTTGCATAACTCTCTTCATTGTGGTCATTTACCCACCCTGCCAGCTGTACGGGGCTTGTTCACCACTACGAGGTGACATCAACTCAAAATCGGGAGAAAGAGCTAATACCTCTGTACTACCTCCTCCTCCGTGGATTTTAGTTAAACGCAAAATCTTTAGAGAAGATAATTAAAAAATAAATAATGAAAAACACCACACTGTCAATGACCTCATGAGATATTTAAGGAATGTTCCTACAATCCAGATAAACTATAAGTAAAGCTCTGTTAAAATCTTTGCAAGGGGAAAGGACTGCAGGTGGTTTTTGTCAGGGCTGTGCTAACGACACACCCACGTTTTGCCTTGGAAACGAAGGCTGCTGACAGCTTGGCCCAACGGCTGCAGCAAGTGGTTTCACCTGGACTCCCAGGTGTGGCCACTCAGGGTCATTAAGTTAATTAGCCCTCAGAAGGGGATTGGTTCAACGCAGGGTGGTGCTTTGGTTTTTAAGCAGCTGGCTGGGGGCTGGGGAGCTCTTTCCTCCTCTGCCAGCAGCCGTCCTGGGGTGGTTGTGTGGGCGCCATGTTCTCTCTCTGTGGGCGCCATGTTCTCTGTGGGTGTGAGGGCTGCGGATCGCTGGCCCCACTCGCATCTCTGGGGTGAAGCTGTCACGGATTAATGGCTGGGAGCTCCCTGAGGGTCCGGGACCCCACAGACCCTGCCAGCAGCCTGGGGAAGGTGTGCAGAGAGGACTGAGCGTGGGCTGCGATTTCCTCGAAGGCTGAAG
>NW_010296179.1:52584-62180 GCF_000700745.2 Antrostomus carolinensis | reverse complement strand
CCCGCCTCTGGGCACATCGCTGCATGGCTGCCTGCCGCTGGAGAAAACCAACCCGTCTCTGCACCATGGCCACAACCGTGAGCTGCAGCTGAAGATCTGGTGCCAAAGGAAAGGCAGATTTTGATGGAACTCTGGGAATTCATGAGGATCACTGAGGCTGAGGGTGAAATCGGGAATGAAAGGCCTGAAGCTGGCACAACAACATGGCGCCTCCTGCCCTGCAGCTGCCCGCCCCAGCCCCACGCTGGCTTGCTGGCGGGCATCTTCATTCCTCTGCTGCCTGTCTCCCTCAGCACCTTTCTTCCTCTGGCCCACGTCCCTGAGGGATTTCCAGCCATCCCCGAGGCTGAGGGCCCTGCCTGGCACTACAGCAAAGGGATGAGGAAGCTCGTTCATTTCTGACGGGTTGGGAAATGGCTGTGAAAGGAGAAGGATCTGGTCTGGCTCCAGGAGCTGTCCCAGCTTGGCACCTGCTGGGTGTCCCCAGTCTGGGACACTGGGACCCATAACGGTGTTTCCAGCACCAACCAGCTGTGACGGGATGGCTGAGGGAAGAGGGTGAGTAAAAATGGCTATTTTCTCCATTCTCATTGTTGGGTCTTGCCTCCATTTTGTGCTCGCTGCCTTTGTCTGGTCACTGACTCTGCCTGCAGAGTTCAGCCAGAAATTTAGACGTGACTAAGCCTTCTTCTTTCTGAGGAGGTTTGCTAGAGTGAATGAAACTGGAGGTGAATATTCTCTTTCCATTGGAAAAGTACTTGTTGGATTTGATTGAGATTGTACAACCAAATCAATACATGTATGTATAGAAATTTTACAGTGTATTTGTTGAACTAAATATACTTGCAGTTACGTGTTTATTATCCCGGGCCTTGCTGAACTGTTTAATATTCCAGATTGTCAGGGTTGTGTTTGGTTCTTTGGTTTTCCAGACTTGCTTGTTTCATCAAAAAAAAAGAAACCCAATCAGTACAGTCCTCAAGGACTGATGTTTTGTTATATGGATTGCAGAGTTCGATTCCTTTAGGTGTCTGTTGTACCAATGAAGGGGCTCAGTCACAGGTCAAATGATATCAATAAGGTTACCCATCATAAATGTTTGGATGCTTAATTAAGGATAGACTGTAAGGGGCCCACATTTTCCATGCTGTATATTTCCAGAAGGGTACATATACCCTCAGGTTTGGCATCTGAAAATGGGGGTACTTGGTGCATTTTAAATTCATTACTCCTTGGTCGTTTATTCAAATCTGTTTTACCTGGCTGAGGAAGTTGATTGCTATGGTGAAGAAGCTGCTCAGCCAAAGCAACACTTCTGCTCTGGTTGTAGATTTCAAACACAGGTAAGTAAATATTAACTGTAATTTGTATTGCCTCCCTGTGCTTTGCAATGTATGTGCATGCAAAGGGTAACTTTGTTGAACTGAACAGGCAGGAAGCTGGATTCCTGCAAGTGCCAAATTCCAGCTCCTGGATGGGGTGTTAAAGGAAGGGACGTGGCTTTCCTGCCACGTCTCCGTTGAAGAGCTGATGCTCTGGAGCAAATGGTGGCTTGCAGCTTTTGCTCCCTGCCCCAAACAAACACCAGGTAGCACCTGCACAAGCTGAGGCCAGGCAGGGACCTCGGCAGCCCAGCCCTGGCAGTTTGTGTCCTTAAGGTGGCAGCAGCTATCAAAAAAGATTTATTTATTTATTTATATTGTTATATATATATATTTTTTTTTTCTAGGGGGAAAGGAGAGGGCACTGGAGAAGCAATCTTAAAATTGGAAAAAATGAGAGAGCTAATTCTTCAGAGCTCCTTCTTTAATCTTCCATTTTCTCCTCAGCTGAATCATATTCATAGCCAGATTATTCATTATTAAGAGCTTATTTCAGATCAAACCCTGTATGTCAGTAGATTAGGACACTGAGGAAGATTAGCTTCTCACTGTAGGTGGTGGGAGTAAATTCTTTATCTTATCATTAGCATGGACTTTCATAGGTTTTGATCATAATTATTAATTCTGCCAGCAGACTTCCGTGCAGGGATTAAAATGCAGATAGGTGTCATTCAAGCAGCATAATCAAGCTAAAAGTGAGGGGTTTGGCAGGCAAATGCTCTGTTTTGTGACAGTCAATTTCATTTCTGGGATTTTCACTTGGTTGTTTACAAATGGGTTTGTTTATTTCCATGTGATTGTAATAGAATTTCATTAAGTATTTTTCTCACCAAAGAAAAAATTTGTTAATGTTCAGGTGAGCTTTTATTCTGATTAGTATAAATGACATGTAAAATTCTTAAGCAATGTTTCTGCACATCCTTGCATTGTTGTAAGTGGAAGCCAAGCATGTAGATGAAGAATTACTGAATTAATTCAAATTAAATAAATCCTCCCCTTCTCTCTTTCTTTTTTCCTCTCTGTCACTTTTTCTGATTTTTTTTGGCTTTATTCTCTCTCTGTGAATGTAGATTAGTGGCATGGCTCTGAATATATAAGAATTAAAGAGTTCCTCCTAGTGTCAAGGTGAACATTCCTGTCTGAGGCATGTTGGAACTAACCAAAAAGTGTGTAAGGGGTTAGGATATGTTGGAAACAAAATACTCATATTGCTCATTGTCATCATTTAGCTTGGGATGAATTGAAAATCAGTGTTGTTTTTTCTCTGGCTGTTTTCAGCAGCAAAAGAATTTGAGCTTTTTCTTCTGTGACAAGGCAGCAGCAAATAAATTGTGATCAGTAGATTTAGCTGCTTGTTCAGTAGGGTGTTGTAAACCCTCATGATTTAAGAGCACTAGCTGCTGTTGTGCATATGAGAAATCCAGCTGTCTCTCCAAGGTCTGGTAATGCTGAAGAATTTTTCTGTGCTCTTCATTCATCCCAAGGTTCAGGTCATATCTCATCTCTCTGTTAATGATACGATTCTATAGTGCCAAATCCAAGATGAATTAAAACTTGCTGGTACTCATTGGGACCAAATTCTGCTGCCATTAATTCAGAGTGATTTTTGGAAGCTTTCCATAAGTACCAACAGAAGCATCATTTCTTCAGAGGGAGCTGAGACTGAACAGAAACCAAGTGAAGATGTTGGGCAGTTAGACTGTTCTCATGTGCTCTTGAACTGAAGCTCTGCAGCATGTCCTTAAAAAAACAGATATGCATATGATACCTTGGTCCACCCTTAGGTCTTCTGTTGTCTGAAAAAAATAACACTGGAGCTGGAAGGAGCTTTTTTGATCTTGTCAGTGAAAGTGCAGAAGAGGATTGCTTGGCATACTTGAGGAAGGTAGAATTTGGTGCTGCACAAGGCAGTGAGGGAGAAGGTGTGGGGAAAGACACAAAGATGCTAGCCTTGCTGGAAGTGAGGGGAGTGAAGTGGAGTAACAGGGAGCTGGCAAAGCTTCTGTGTCAAAAAGTTGGAACTTAATAGGAGGTGAAAAAGGTCAGAGAATGTGTGTGGAGACTAAGTGGTATTTGGTTGGGCAAGATCTAGAGACTTTCAGCAGAGATCAGGTAGAAGGCAAGACCAGAAGAAAAGGATGTGGCTGCCATCATGATAATACATAGTCATGTACAATAAGCTTGATTTTGAAAGCTTATTTTTAACTATTTACTTGATGGAAATCTACAAAAGCCTGTGTGGGTTTTTAAAATGCTTTCCCTGGGCTGTAGTGTGTCCTCGAGTTATTTTCAGAGCTTTCCATCTGTTTACCAATCAATTTCCACTTGAAACTTAAAAGCAGAAGATAATTAGCATCAGGCTTATTACGTGTGTGTTCTGTCTGTGCCCTTTGAGCAGTCAGTAAGCTACCACAGAGAAGGAGGCTTGGTTCACATGGCAAACTCAGGCTGAGCAGACACATACACATCAGCAGGATATATATATATATACTCACAGGATAATCATATCTACACACTAATATACTGCCATAAAGTCCTCAGTACATAAGGGAATGGCTACAGCATCAACAGATAAAGAGAAGGATAATGATAAACTGTGTCCCTGGGTTCTTTGTTAATAGGACTATGTGTTTGCAGAGGGGAGGGGTAAGTAACCAGCTTTAAATAGCTTTTACCAGGCAGTTTAGTGGAGGTTAAGCTGCCCTGCTAACTCACAGGAGTGCAGAGAAATAGCACAGCTACAAAGAGGCTGTGAGGGTATGGTGAGAGATTTTCTTGTTTGTCAAGGGATGAGTTATTAGCCTTTTACTGTCTGGTAGAAAAGGAGGCAGCTGTGGTTGGTCTGGGTTCCTGCATCCTTTCTGACACCAGTTCTGTGGAAAACAGGTGGAACAGGAGCCATATGCCTGTGCTGTGCAGGGACTCCTGGTGACTCCACTGATGTTTCAGAGGACAAGTTTTGGGCTAGTAGCCAAGTAAAGTTTTTTTGCACATCCAATATGCTTTTGTCGTTTGTTCCCTGATGAACTTATCTATTTGGTTATATGAGTTCTGACTATCTCTGAGCACATTTGTATTATAAAGAAGACTCACCAAAAACAGAACAAAAAAATTGAACTGCTTTTTGCTTGAGCACAATGTAAAAAAATGCTTTTGAAGAGGGAGCTGCATTGACAGAAGATGGATGAATACATAGGCAGTGTGAAATAGATCTCAATTTTTTTTTCACCTGGGGGTTATAATCATGTAATCTGGGGAGCAAAGATCTGTCTGTAAGAATCAGTTTGTTAGCAGATTGGAGCCTGAGTGTTGCTTGTTGCCACTGTGGTGGAGAAATGGATGAGAATGTCAAAATGAAGAAAAACTTTAAGCTGAAGAGACAGGGCATAAAACAAACAGAAACCTAACATGAAAGCAAAAGGAAATAAATTTAAAGCCAAATAACACATGATTGAGTCCAGGTGTGGTTGTTGTCACTATAAGCCCAGTCAGAAATCCCAGACTCTCAAGTTTTGGTTCTACTTTATCATACCTTGTGTGGGAAATGTGTCACTGGGGAAGGGACCTCGTAGAGGTCCACAGGGTCCTGAAGGTGCATTGGAAAGAGCTGCACAGTGGCTTTTCTGATGCAAGAATCTGGGGACATGGCGTGGTACTTCCAGGATGCAGAATAAAAAAGTGTATGAACTCCTTAAGTTAGAGGCAAGATGTTGTGGGTTAATTTTTACTGATGTTCAAAAACTGAATTAATAGTTTAATGGAAGACAAAGCCTGTAAGAACGGCTAAATGTGAAGAAGTCCTAGGTGGAAATGGTTGAAGTCTGGCAGAGTGCTCTGTGTGACAAGGTAAATATATATATAGATACACACCCCCTTTGAGGCATTTTAAGCTTGTTGAGGAAATAAATATCTGAGGTATTCCTTAATCTTCAAAAGCTGCTGTAGAAGTTAGAAGATATTTATCATTAAACTAAATTAATTGATTTTTTCAATTTTCGTTAGTATTGATTGTCAAGATTGTTACCAGTGTTTAACCAGTCTGTGTACAATTTCCAAACCATGTGGGAAATTAGAATACAGAAAAGTGAAGAGAAAAGCTCCCAAACCCAGAACAGAACTTCAGCAAAATGAGATGTTTTCCATATGCTAACCAAAGTGCAGAAAAAAATAAAAAAAATGAGTACCTTTTCCCTCATCACTCTCCTCAAAAACTTTGAAGCTGCCCATGAAATCAAAATGGTAGCAATTACGTTAATTTCATTATTAAAAGATCAAGGTCACAACAACAGCAATTACCTGCAATTTCCCATTCCTGCAATTATATTATTATGAAAATGAACACTTGCTAACAACAGTAAAGCTTTCAGGGGCACTAAAGTGAATTCTTTTTCATTTCAGCATGCTTGCTAATTGTGTCAGGGCTTCAGTGTAATGTGATTACCATTGCTTTGGTCTCATCAGAACAACAAACAGGAGATGGGTAGTGCCTGCTTCTAGGCTTCATCTGTGCAGAAATTTCATACCAGTGTAACTATTTAGATTAGGAACATGGTATTTACTGAAATGTTTCTATCACTTTAAATCCTGGTAGAATAGACCTTTTGGGAATGAACTATATTAGCATAGGTGTGCTCAGATTGATCTCATTGGGTCCAAAATAAGCAGCTGCACAGCTCTGTGACACAGTCTAACAAGATGCAGAAAAAGGTCCTGTTTCTGATCCTGCTATGCTGGTGGAAGAGATGACAACACCTTGCTGCTAGTCACCTGGAGCTGCCTGCAGACTGCTTTGCATGAGCATTCCCTAAATTGCTGCAGGTGAAATCAGCCAGGAGATGGCAGGGAGACTTCAAAGGGGCCTGGCACCAGTTGCCTCTTTCACTGGGAAGGATGAATCTGTAGTGCGTGCCCACAGCCCTGTAGCTGTGTTGTGTTCCAGTGGGTGAGGCTCTACCAAACAGGATCAATGCCAACAAGTGCACAGTTTCAGCTGGATCTCCCACTGCAGACACCTGTGGTCCAGAACACTTCCAGCCTTGTGGTGTAACAAATATGGTTTTTGCTTCTGCTGCTGTGATGGCAGAAGCAGGCTGTTCCAGGGTTTTATTCTTCTAAGAACTAGAAAGCTTCTTCCTTGCAACCTGTGTTTAGTCATGGCCTGTTTATAACTCCATGCTCCAGGGGCTGTTTGCATCCTTGAGCTTAAGGAGCTCTCTTCCCACACTGGCATTTATGTCCCAGAGTTATTGGTGGAAACAACCATATCTCCTCTTAGCCTGAGCCTTACCCCAAGTCAGGCTCTCATAAGCTCTCCAGCCATCTCCTGCTCCTGATAGTCCTCCTTGGATTGCTTCAGGCTGAACATCGGTACCCAGAACTGCTGTAATAACAAAGATTTTTCTGGGTACTTGTACTACACATAACTTCTGTGTTCCTGCTGGAAATGCTTGTCCTGAAGCACCCTTGATAGCTTCTGCCTTTATTATAGCTGAATCACTGTAGTGTCTCATTGTCACTCAATTAACTATAGATAACGTGTTTCTAGTATATAGCAGAAATTATTTTTTACTCCTGCATGCATGACTTTGTACTCTGTCCTTTTATCTCCTACTTTGGTCCTAGAGGACTTTCAGTCCTTCTCTTGCATTATTCCAATTTTCCTCTGTATTTACATTATCTCCCAACCAGTGCTGGCAGTGAATTTCATTAGCATATTTTTTGTGCCAATATCACTAATGATTTTTTTAAAATGCTGTTAGGACTTATACTTGTCCCTTCTCTCCAGCACAATCACTTGTTATCTCTTCATTAGCTAGTTCTTATTATTCTTGGGGAACCATGTTCTTTAGCTTAGAGTTTGACAGCCTACCAATGATGTCTAATGAAAGCAGATCTCCCATATAGTGTGTTTTTAAAGAAAATACATGTATCTTTACACAAAGAGATGTTATGAGATAAGACAATAGTGAAACAACAATGGGAGAAACTACAGGACTTTACAGATACTGGAAGAGGAGTGCTTGGAGCTACTGTTGGGTGAGGAATGTTAAAAGATAGTGAAAGGGTGCTGGCTTCTGGGGGTCACTCAGGCTGAAATTGCTGAACAAGGCTGTGAAATCAGCCAAACCAAGGCCAGTGGGAATGGAGTAAAGGTGGGTGGGTTGGGGAGAGGGAAAGGGGCAAAGGGAGCATGAGGAAAATCCAACAATGATTAGAGCAGTTGGAGGGTATCTGCTGAGCCAAAAGAGCAGAGCTCTAGCAGGACAATAAACCCACGGTGGGACTGTGAGCACTGGATTTGCTTCTGCAGTCAGGGTGGGTTAAAGATGAAGGATGTGAGGTGTCTTGTTGTGAAAGGCATTTCCTTCTGAAAACGGCTGGTGATGACACTGCTTTCATTGCTCTCTGGTTGGTTGTGTTTGGTTTTTTCTTTTTTTTCCTGAATAAATATCCACTTTGGGGGCCATTGAACATATGTGGGCTTGGATCCCACCCCACGAGACTGGGATCCTGTCCTTTTGGGGTCTGTAGTTAGCTACTGTTATGTAGCTTCTCCTACTGTAGCTCTGCCTTTCAGGATGTTCTTGTGCTACAGGAAGTAAAAATGTATCTGTATTCCTTCTGGACAATTATGAATCAGAATCAAAACCCATCTAATGGCATTTCATTCCCATATTGTCTGTTAATGAGACACTTCATCCTTCATTGTACTACCAACTTGCTAAATATTTCTCTGGAACTTTTATCTTTTATAAAAACACAGATTTGTGGAAGAAGCTTGGGGTATTTTATGACTTTTTTGAATTGCCATGAGCATACTTGTAGTGGCAATTCTAAAGTCCTGAAAACACACACAATATTTTAGGCAAATACCAGTGCTAGCAGTGTATAAAACATCGGGAGCTGGTGTAATAGCTGTGATCTTTTATGGTTTAAACAAGACCCATGGTATTAGGTAGCACTGACAGTGGTGGTGGGTACTGTCAGGTAGGGCCAAGAAACAGAACTGAGCTGCATCAGACAGCACAGTTCAGCGAGCAGTGTCCTCTGATTATGTTGGCATGGCACACAGGAGCTGGATTCGAGCACAGACTGCTTGTATGTTCTCTGGGATGTTTAAGCTGCAGCTCTTCTGTACTTTATTAGGTAAAAATACATTATTTTTTTCCTAACCAGTTTTTTCTTACCAGTTCTTTCATTTCATTAGCTATTTCCTTTTGAACAGAGAAGGGGAAAACTTGGGAATAATATTGTGATGTTGCTTTTAACTAATGTGACAACATATCATTAGGGAACTTTTCAGTTCCTAAGTTACTCAGCTTATAGCCATAAGAAGCCATTTAGAAAAACAGAAATTTACCCTCATCTGCAGTGTTTACCAATTCTTTTCACTTCTGTAATTAGTGGAGAGATGGACCATCCATCAGAGATGTGAAATGATTTTCATCATGTCCAGGTAACAGCAACAAAGGCTCTTCTCTACTGGAGAAAAGCAAAAATTACCTTTGCATGAAACTTTTTACATGCTTTGTTCCATCAAAATAGTGAACAGATATAAAATCCTAGCAGAAGGAACTGTTGTTTTTTACATTGATGTATCCGCTCAAAGTCATGTAAAAGATAGCTCTGTTTTGTCTCCAGTAGGTCTTTAGATCAAGATAATTGATGCTGGAAACACACTTTTATTGCAGGAAAGACTAACCTCAAGAGGGGCTGAATGCTTTAGAGGGTTTTAAAGGATGCAAGTCAAAAATCTCATTATTCTTCAAAAAGGCATTCCAGCAAAGCTCTCAAAGGGGAAGTCAGAGCTGGCGGCAGTCAGAGCTGCCTTTGGTGCTGGAGGAGCAGGCTGCTTTCAGCCTGGTACAGCAGCTGGCTTCGGGTTATTGCCTGGTCAGAGTTTACTCTCTAGAAAGGTTTCCAAATGCACTTGGCACACAGGTCTGTGTTTGGATTAGAACTTGGCAATTATTAGTGACAACTTGTTTATCTATGTCATTTTTCTTCTGAAATCTCCTCCTGCTCTGTCTGCAGCCATTAGCTCCTCAAGTCTTTGAGGTAGCTATGCATGCTCACTTTTATTTTAACCCTGGAGAAATATTATACCATTGTCTAAGATAACAAATATGAAGTTGGGGGTGAAAATCAACTGATGCTCTCATCCCTGTTCAGGTGTTCCCTCTCCTTTTTCCCCTTGTATTGGCTGAGTTTTTC